>NW_027475253.1:0-125671 GCF_051020985.1 Nomia melanderi | reverse complement strand
TATATAGTTTTATATAGTTTTATATAGTTTTATATATTTTTATATAGTTTTATATAGTTTTATATAGTTTTATATAGTTTTATATAGTTTTACATAGTTTTATATAGTTTTATATAGTTTTATATGGTTTTACATAGTTTAATATCGTTTTACATAGTTTTATATAGTTTTATATAGTTTTATATGGTTTTACATAGTTTAATATCGTTTTATACAGTTTTATATAGTTTTACACAGTTTTATATAGTTTTATTAGTTTTATATAGTTTTATATAGTTTTATATAGTTTTATATCGTTTTATATAGTTTTATATAGTTTTTTGCAGTTTTATATTGTTTTATATAGTTTTATATAGTTTTATATAGTTTTATATAGTTTAATACAGTTTTATATAGTTTTACATAGTTTCACATAGTTTTATTGGTTTTATATAGTTTTATATAGTTTTTTACTGTATTATATAGTTTTATACAGTTTCATATAGTTTTACATAGTTTCATATAGTTTAATTAGTTGTATATAGTTTTACACAGTTTTATATAGTTTTATTAGTTTTATATAGTTTTATACAGTTTTATATAGTTTTATATTGTTTTATATAGTTTTATATAGTTTTATTAGTTTGATATAGCCTTATACAGTTTTATATAGTTTTATATAGATTCATATAGTTTTATTAGTTTTATATACTTTTATATAGTTATATTTGTTTTGTATAGTTTTAAATAGTTTTACACAGTTTTATATAGTTTTATTAGTTTTATATAGTTTTATATAGTTTTATATAGTTTTATATAGTTATATTAGTTTGATATAGCCTTATAGAGTTTTATATACATTTATGTAGATTCATATAGTTTTATTAGTTTTATATAGTTTTATATAGTTTTATATAGTTTTATATAGTTTTATATAGTTTTACACAGTTTTATACAGTTTCATAAGTTTTATATAGTTTTATATAGTTTTATATAGTTTTATATAGTTTTATTAGTTTGATATAGCCTTATACAGTTTTATATAGTTTTATATAGATTCATATAGTTTTATTAGTTTTATATAGTTTTATATAGTTTTATATAGTTTTTTATAGTTTCATATAGTTTTATATAGTTTTCTATACTTTTATATAGTTATGTTTGTTTTGTATAGTTTTATATAGTTTTATTAGTTTGATATAGCCTTATACAGTTTCATATAGTTTTACATAGATTCATATAGTTTTATTAGTTTTATATAGTTTTATATAGTTATATACTGTATTATATAGTTTTATACAGTTTTATAGAGTTTCATATAGTATAATATAGTTTTATATAGTTTCTTATAGTTTTATTAGTTTTATACAGTTCTATATAGTTTTTATACAGTTTGATTACTTTTATATAGTTTTACATAGTTTAATATAGTTTTATATAGTTTTATATAGTTTTACACAGTTTTATATAGTTTTATTAGTTTTATATAGTTTTATATAGTTTTATATAGTTTTATATAGTTTAATATAGTTTTATATAGTTTTATATAGTTTTATATAGTTTTATATAGTTTTATATAGTTTTATATAGTTTTATATAGTTTCATATAGCGTTACATATTTTTATATAGATTTATATAGTTTTCTATATTTCTATATAGTTTAATATAGTTTTATATAGTTTTATATAGTTTTATACAGTTTTATATAGTTTTATACAGTTTTATAGAGTTTCATATAGTATAATATAGTTTTATATAGCTTCATATAGTTTTATTAGTTTTATACAGTTCTATATAGTTTTTATACAGTTTGATTACTTTTATATAGTTTTACATAGTTTTATATAGTTTTATATAGTTTTATATGGTTTTACATAGTTTAATATCGTTTTACATAGTTTTATATAGTTTTATATAGATTTATATGGTTTTACATAGTTTAATATCGTTTTATATAGTTTTATATAGTTTTACACAGTTTTATATAGTTTTATTAGTTTTATATAGTTTTATACAGTTTTATATAGTATTATATTGTTTTACATAGTTTTATATAGTTTTATATAGTTTTATATAGTTTTATATAGTTTTATATAGTTTTATATAGTTTTATATAGTTTTATATAGTTTTTTATAGTTTTATATAGTTTTATATAGTTTTATATACTTTTATATAGTTATATTTGTTTTGTATAGTTTTAAATAGTTTTATTAGTTTGATATAGCCTTATACAGTTTTATATAGTTTTATAGAGATTCATATAGTTTTATTAGTTTTATATAGTTTTATATAGTTTTATATAGTTTTACACAGTTTTATATAGTTTTATTAGTTTTATATAGTTTTATATAGTTTTATATAGTTTTATATAGTTTAATATAGTTTTATATAGTTTTATATAGTTTTATATAGTTTTATATAGTTTTATATAGTTTTATATAGTTTTATATAGTTTCATATAGCGTTACATATTTTTATATAGATTTAAATAGTTTTCTATATTTCTATATAGTTTAATATAGTTTTATATAGTTTTATATAGTTTTATACAGTTTTATATAGTTTTATACAGTTTTATAGAGTTTCATATAGTATAATATAGTTTTATATAGCTTCATATAGTTTTATTAGTTTTATACAGTTCTATATAGTTTTTATACAGTTTGATTACTTTTATATAGTTTTACATAGTTTTATATAGTTTTATATAGTTTTATATGGTTTTACATAGTTTAATATCGTTTTACATAGTTTTATATAGTTTTATATAGTTTTATATAGTTTTATATAGTTTTATATAGTTTTATATAGTTTCATATAGCGTTACATATTTTTATATAGATTTATATAGTTTTCTATATTTCTATATAGTTTAATATAGTTTTATATAGTTTTATATAGTTTTATACAGTTTTACACAGTTTTATATAGTTCTATTAGTTTTATATAGTTTTATACAGTTTTATATAGTATTATATTGTTTTACATAGTTTTATATAGTTTTATATAGTTTTATATAGTTTTATATAGTTTTATATAGTTTTATATAGTTTTATATAGTTTTATATAGTTTTATATCGTTTTATATAGTTTTATATAGTTTTTTATAGTTTTATATAGTTTTATATAGTTTTATATACTTTTATATAGTTATATTTGTTTTGTATAGTTTTAAATAGTTTTATTAGTTTGATATAGCCTTATACAGTTTTATATAGTTTTATAGAGATTCATATAGTTTTATTAGTTTTATATAGTTTGATATAGTTTTATATAATTTGATATTGTTTTAATAGAATTTTATACGTTTATATAGTTTTATACAGTTTTATATAGTTTTACATAGTTTCACATAGTTTTATTGGTTTTATATAGTTTTATATAGTTTTTTACTGTATTATATAGTTTTATACAGTTTCATATAGTTTTACATAGTTTCATATAGTTTTATTAGTTGTATATAGTTTTACACAGTTTTATATAGTTTTATTAGTTTTATATAGTTTTATACAGTTTTATATAGTTTTATATTGTTTTATATAGTTTTATATAGTTTTATATAGTTTTACACAGTTTTATATAGTTTTATTAGTTTTATATAGTTTTATATAGTTTTATATAGTTTTACATAGTTTTATATAGTTTTATATAGTTTTATATAGTTTTATATAGTTTTATATAGTTTTATATAGTTTTATATTGTTTTACATAGTTTTATATAGTTTTATATAGTTTTATATAGTTTTATATAGTTTTATATAGTTTTATATAGTTTTATATAGTTTTATATAGTTTTATATAGTTTTTTATAGTTTTATATAGTTTTATATAGTTTTCTATACTTTTATATAGTTATGTTTGTTTTGTATAGTTTTATATAGTTTTATTAGTTTGATATAGCCTTATACAGTTTCATATAGTTTTACATAGATTCATATAGTTTTATTAGTTTTATATAGTTTTATATAGTTATATACTGTATTATATAGTTTTATACAGTTTTATAGAGTTTCATATAGTATAATATAGTTTTATATAGGTTCATATAATTTTATTAGTTTTATACAGTTCTATATAGTTTTTATACAGTTTGATTACTTTTATATAGTTTTACATAGTTTAATATAGTTTTATATAGTTTTATATAGTTTTACACAGTTTTATATAGTTTTATTAGTTTTATATAGTTTTATACAGTTTTATATAGTTTTATATTGTTTTACATAGTTTTATATAGTTTTATATAGTTTTATATAGTTTTATATAGTTTTATATAGTTTTATATAGTTTTATACTGTTTTATATTGTTTTATACAGTTTTATATACATTTATATAGCATTATTTGTTTTGTATAGTTTTATATAGTTTGATATAGTTTTATATAATTTGATATTGTTTTAATAGAATTTTATACGTTTATATAGTTTTATATAGTTTTATATAGTTTTATATAGTTTTTATATAGTTTTATTAGTTTGATATAGTTTTATACAGTTTTATTAGTTTTACACAGTTTTATATAGTTTTATTAGTTTTATATAGTTTTATTAGTTTTATATAGTTTTATATAGTTTTATATAGGTTTATATAGTTTTATACATTTTTATATAGTTTTATATTGTTTTACATAGTTTTATATAGTTTTATATAGTTTTATATAGTTTTATATAGTTTTATATAGTTTTATATAGTTTTATTTAGTTTTATATAGTTTTATATAGTTTTATATAGTTTTATATAGTTTTATATAGTTTTATATAATTTTATATAGCATTATATAGTTTTATATAGTTTTATATAGTTTTACATAGTTTTATATAGTTTTATATAGTTTTATATAGTTTGATATAGTTTTATATAGTTTTATATAGTTTTATATTGTTTTACATAGTTTTATATAGTTTTATATAGTTTTATATAGTTTTATATAGTTTTATATAGATTTATACTGTTTTATATTGTTTTATACAGTTTTATATACATTTATATAGCATTATTTGTTTTGTATAGTTTTATATAGTTTGATATAGTTTTATATAATTTGATATTGTTTTAATAGAATTTTATACGTTTATATAGTTTTATATAGTTTTATATAGTTTTATATAGTTTTTATATAGTTTTATTAGTTTGATATAGTTTTATACAGTTTTATTAGTTTTACACAGTTTTATATAGTTTTATTAGTTTTATATAGTTTTATATAGTTTTATATAGTTTTATATAGTTTAATATAGTTTTATATAGTTTTATATAGTTTTATATAGTTTTATATAGTTTTATATAGTTTTATATAGTTTTATATAGTTTCATATAGCGTTACATATTTTTATATAGATTTATATAGTTTTCTATATTTCTATATAGTTTAATATAGTTTTATATAGTTTTATATAGTTTTATACAGTTTTACACAGTTTTATATAGTTCTATTAGTTTTATATAGTTTTATACAGTTTTATATAGTATTATATTGTTTTACATAGTTTTATATAGTTTTATATAGTTTTATATAGTTTTATATAGTTTTATATAGTTTTATATAGTTTTATATAGTTTTATATAGTTTTATATCGTTTTATATAGTTTTATATAGTTTTTTATAGTTTTATATAGTTTTATATAGTTTTATATACTTTTATATAGTTATATTTGTTTTGTATAGTTTTAAATAGTTTTATTAGTTTGATATAGCCTTATACAGTTTTATATAGTTTTATAGAGATTCATATAGTTTTATTAGTTTTATATAGTTTGATATAGTTTTATATAATTTGATATTGTTTTAATAGAATTTTATACGTTTATATAGTTTTATACAGTTTTATATAGTTTTACATAGTTTCACATAGTTTTATTGGTTTTATATAGTTTTATATAGTTTTTTACTGTATTATATAGTTTTATACAGTTTCATATAGTTTTACATAGTTTCATATAGTTTTATTAGTTGTATTTGTTTTGTATAGTTTTATATAGTTTTATTAGTTTTATATAGTTTTATATAGTTTCATATAATTTTATATCGTTTTATATAGTTTTACTAGTTTTATATAGTTTTATATAGTTTTACGTAGTTTTATTAGTTTTATATAGCTTTATATAGCTTTATATATTAGATCTAGATTTGAGTTATTTGAGTACAATTTGATCTTAGCCATAAGACCGAGAAGCGATCAGGATTTGCGTTATTCGAGTACAGGTTGATCTTAGTCAAAAGGCCCTGGAGCCATGTGGATGTGCGTTATGCGAGTACACTTTGATCTTATGCATAAGACCGAGAAGTGATCTGTAGGTGTGTTATTCGAGGACACTTTGATCTTAGCTTTAAGGCCGAGGAGCGATCTGAATGTGTGTTACGCGAATACACTTTGATCTTCGGCATAACGCGGAGAAGCGATCTGGATGCGTGTTAAGCGAGTACACTTTGATCTTAGCCATAAGGGCGAGAAGCGTACTGGATGTCTGTTATGCGATTACACTTTGATCTTAGTCATACGGTCGAGAAGCGATCTGGAAATGTGTTACGCGAGTACATTTTGATCGTAGCCATAAGGCCGAGATGCAATCTGGACGTGTTTTATACGGGAACACTTTGATATCATCCATAAGGCCGAGAAGCAATCTGGGGTTGGGTTATGTGAGTACAATTTGCACTTAGCCATAAGGCCGAGAAGCGATCTGTGTGTGTGTTATGCGAGTACACTTTGATCATAGCCACAAGGCCGAGGAACGATCTGGATGTGTGTTATGCGTGTGCACTTCGACCTTAACCATAAGGCCGAAAAGCGATATGGATTTGGGTTATTCGAGTACACTTTGATGTTAGCCATAATGCGGAGAAGTGATCTGGATGTATGATATGCGAGTACACTTTGATCGTAGCCATAAGGCTGAGAAGAGATCTGGATGTGTGTTTTACGGATACCCCTTGATCTTAGCCGTAAGGCCGAGAAGCGATCTGGACGTGTGTTATGCGAGTACAATATGATCTCACCCATGAGGCCGACATGCGATCTGGATGTGTGTCATTCGAGTACACTTTGATCATAGCCATAAGGCCGAGAAGCGTTCTAGATGTTTGTTGTGCGAGTACACATTGATCTTAGTAATAAGGCCGAGAAGTGATCTGGATGAGCGTTATGCGAGTACACTTTGATCTTAGCCATAAGGCCGAGAAGCGATCTGCATTTGACTTATTCGATTACACTTTGATCTTATCCATTAGGCCGACAAGGGATCTGGGTGTGTTTTATGCGAGTACACTTTGTTCTCATCCATATTGCCGAGAAGCGATCAGAATTTGGTTTATTCGAGTACACTTTGACCTTAGCAATAAGGCCGAGAAGCGATCTGAACGTATGTTATGCGTGTCCACTTCGATCTTAGCCATAAGGCCGACGAGCGATCCAGATGTGTGTTATGCGAGTGCACTTTGGTCTTATCCATAAGGGCGAGAAAAGATCTGGATGTTTGTTATGCGAGTACACTTTGATCTTGGCCATGAGGCCGAGTAGCGATCTGGATGGTTGTTATACGAGTTCACTTTGATCTTAGACATAAGGCCGGGAAGCGATCTGGATGTGTGTTATGCGAGTACACTTTGATCTTACCCATATGGCCGAGAAGCGATCTGTATTTGGGTTATGCGAGTACAGTTTGATCTTAGCCATAAGACCCAGAAGTAATGTGGATGTGTGTTATGCGAGTACACTTTGATCTTATCCAGAAAGAGCGGAAGCGATGTGGATGTGTGTTATGCGATTACGCTTTGATCCTAACCATAAGGCCGAGAAGTGATCTGGATGTGTGTTATGCGAGTACACGTTGTTCTCAGCCATAGGGCCGAGAAGCCAACTGGAATTATGTCATTCGAGTACACTTTGATCTTAGCCATACGGTCGAGCAGCGATCTCGATTTGGGTTATTCGACTACACTTTGATCTTAGCCATAAGGCCGAGAAGTGATCAGGATGAGCGTTATGCGAGTAGACTTTGATCTTAGCCATAACGCCGAGAAGCGTTCTGGATTTGTGTTATTCGAGTACACATTGATCTTAGCCATAAGGTAGAGAAGCGATCTGGATGTGTGTTATGCGAGTACACTTTGATCTTAGCCATAAGGCCGAGAAGTGATCTGGATTTCGTGTATTCGAGTAAACTTTGATCTTACCCATAAGGCCGAGAGGCGATCTCGATTTGGGATATTCGAGTACACTTTGGTCATAGCGATAAAACCGAGAAGCGATCTGGATGTGTGTTACGCTAGCACACATTGATCATATCCATAAGGCCGAGGAGCGATCAGGATTTGGGTCATACGAGTTCACTTTGATCTTAGCCATAAGGCCGAGAAGCTACCTGGATTTGGATTATTCGAGTACACTTTGACCTTAGCCATAAGTCAGGGAAGCGATCAGGATGTGTGTTATGCGAGTACACTTTGTTCTTAGCCATACGGACGAGCAGCGATCTGGATTTGGTTTATTCGAGTACAATCTGATCTTAGCCAAACGGCCGAGAAGCGATCTGGATTTGGGTTATTCGAGTACACTTCGATCTTAGTCATAAGGCCGACAAGCGATCCGGATGTGTGTTACGCGACCACACTTTGATCTTAGCCATAAGTCCGATAAGCGACCTGGATGTGTGTTATGCGAGTACACTTGGATCATAGACATAAGGCCGAGAAGCGATCTGGATTTGGGTTATTCGAGTACACTTTGATCTTAGCCATAAGGCCGAGAAGCGATCTGGATGTGTGTTATGCGAGTTCACATTGATCTTAGTCATAAGGCCGACAAGCGATCTGGATGTGTGTTTTGCGAGCACACTTTGATTTTAGACATAAGCCCGAGAAGCGATCTGGATGTGGAGTAGTCGAGTACACTTTGATCTTAGCCATAATGCGGAGAGGCGCTCTGGATTTGGGTTATGCGAGTACACTTTGATCTCAGCCATAAGGCCGAGAAGCGATCTGGATGTGTGTTATGCGAGTTCACATTGATCTTAGTCATAAGGCCGACAAGCGATCTGGATGTGTGTTTTGCGAGCACACTTTGATTTTAGACATAAGCCCGAGAAGCGATCTGGATGTGGAGTAGTCGAGTACACTTTGATCTTAGCCATAATGCGGAGAGGCGCTCTGGATATGTGTTATGCGACTACACTTTGATCTTAGCCATACGGACGAGCAGCGATCTCGATTTGGGTTATTCGAGCACACTTCGATCTCAGCCGTAAGGCCGAGAAGCGATCTGAATGTGTGTTATGCGAGTACACTTTGAACAAAGCCATAAGGCCGAGAGGCGATCTGGAGGTGTGTTATGTGAGTACACTTTGATCATAGCCATTAGGCGGAGAAGCGAACTGGATATGTGTTATGCGACTACACTTTGATCTTAACCATAAGGCCGAGAAGCGATCTGGATGCGTGTTACGCGATTACACTTTGATGTTAGCCATAAGGCCGAGAAGCGATTTGGATGTGTGTTATGCGTGTACACCTTGACCTTAGCCATAAGGCCGAATAACGATATGGATTTGTGTTATGCGAGTACACTTTGCTCTTAGCCATACGGCAGGGCAGCGATCTGGATTTGGGTTATTCGTGTACACTTTTATCTTAGCCATAAGGCCGAAAAACGTTCAGCATGTGTGTTATGCGAGTACACTTTGATGTTAGCCATGAGGCCGAGAATCGATGTGGATGTGTGTTATGCGAGTACACTTTGATCTTATCCATAAGGCCTAGAAGCAATCTGGATGTGTGTTATGCGAGTACTCTTTGATCTTAGCCATACGGTTGGGTAGCGTTCTCGATTTGGGATATTCGAGTACACTTTGGTCATAGCGATAAAACCGAGAAGCGATCTGGATGTGTGTTACGCGACTACACTTTGTTCTTAGCCATACGGACGAGCAGCGATCTCGATTTGGGTTATTCGAGTACACTTTGATCTTAGCCATAAGGCCGAGAAGCGATCTGGATTCGGGTTATTCGAGTTCACTTTGATCTTACCCATAAGGCCGAGAACCGATCTGGATGTGTGTTATGCGAGTACACTTTGATCTTAGCCATGAGGACGAGAAGCGTTCTGGATTTGGGATATTCGCGTACACTTTGATCTTAGCCATAAGGCCGTGAAGCGATATGGATGTGTGTTATGCGAGCACACTTTGATCTTAGCCATAAGGCCGAGATGAGATCTGGATTTGGGTTATTCGGGTACACCTTGATCTTGTCCATAACTCCAAGAGGCGATCTGGATGTGTGTTATGCGAATAGACTTTGATCTTAGCCGTAAGGCCGAGAAGCGGTCTGGATGTGTGTTATGCGAGTTCAGTTTGATCTCATCCATAAGGCCGCGAAGCGATCTGGATGTGTTATGCTAATACACTTTGATCTTGTAAATAGGGCCGAGAGTCGATCTGGATGTGTGTTATTCGAGTACCCTTTGATCTTAGCCACAAGGCCGAGAAGCGATGTGGATGTGTGTTATGCGAGTACACTTTGATCGTAGCCGTAAAGCCGAGAAGCGAGCTGGATGATTGTTATGCGCGCACACTGTGATCTTAGCCCTAAGGCCGAGAAGCGATCAGCATGTGTGTTATGCGAGTACACTTGGATCTTAGTCATAGGGCCGAGGATTGATCTGGATGTCTCTTATGCGGGGAGACTCTGTTCATACCCAGAAGGCCGAGCAGCGATCTGGATTTGGTTTATTCGAGCACACTTCAATCTCAGCCGTAAGGCCGAGAAGCGATCTGAATGTGAGTTATGCGAGTACACTTTGAACAAAGCCATAAGGCCGAGAGGCGATCTGGAGGTGTGTTATGTGAGTACACTTTGATCATAGCCATTAGGCGGAGAAGCGAACTGGATATGTGTTATGCGACTACACTTTGATCTTAACCATAAGGCCGAGAAGCGATCTGGATGCGTGTTACGCGATTACACTTTGATGTTAGCCATAAGGCCGAGAAGCGATTTGGATGTGTGTTATGCGTGTACACCTTGACCTTAGCTATAAGGCCGAATAACGATATGGATTTGTGTTATGCGAGTACACTTTGCTCTTAGCCATACGGCAGGGCAGCGATCTGGATTTGGGTTATTCGTGTACACTTTTATCTTAGCCATAAGGCCGAGAAACGTTCAGCATGTGTGTTATGCGAGTACACTTTGATGTTAGCCATGAGGCCGAGAATCGATGTGGATGTGTGTTATGCGAGTACACTTTGATCTTATCCATAAGGCCTAGAAGCAATCTGGATGTGTGTTATGCGAGTACTCTTTGATCTTAGCCATAAGGTTGGGTAGCGATCAAGATTTGGGTTAATCGAGTACACTTTGATCTTAGCCATACTACCGAGCAGCGATCTGGATTTGGGTTATTCGAGTAAACTTTGATCTTAGCCATAAGGCCGAGAAGAGATCTGGATCTGTGTTATGCACGTAAACTTCGATCTTTGCCATATGGCCGATAAGCGATCTGGATTTGGGTTATGCTAGTACGCGTTCATATTAGCTGTAAGGCCCGGGAGGCTATCTGGATCCGTGTTATGCGAGTTTTCTATAATTTTATACAGTTTTATACAGTATTGTATAGTATATTACAGTTCTATGTTATTTTATACAGTTTTATGTAGTATTATACATGTTTCTATAGCATTATGTAATTTTACGCAGTTTTACATTGTTTTGTATTCTTTTTTATTGTATTTCACCTTTTACATTGTGTTATGCAGTTATATATATTATTATGAACTTTTGTGTAGTTTTATATAGTTTTATATAGTTCTGTTAATTTTAAAACTGTTTTGTATTATTTTATACAGTTCCAATTAGTTTTATATATTTCTATTAGTTTTATACAGTTTTATACAGTTTTGTGTTGTTTAATACGGTTTTAATTAGTTTTATATATTTCTATTAGTTTTATATTGTTTTATATATTTTTATATAGTTTTGTTAGTTTTATATAGTTTTAAATAGTTTTATATAGTTTTCAATAGTTTGATATAGTTTTATATAGCTTTGTATAGTTTTGTATAGTTTCATATAGTTTTATTAACTTCACATAGTTTTATATAGTTGTACATAGTTTTATATATATTTATATTGCTTTATATAGTTTTACATAGTTTTATATAGTTTTATATAGTTTTATATAGTTTTATTAATTTTACATAGTTTTATATAGTTTTATTAATTTTACATAGTTTTATATAGTTTTATATAGATTTATATAGTTTTATATAGTTTTGTATAGTTTCATATACTTTTATTAGCTTTACATAGTTTTATATAGTTTTACATAGTTTCATATAGTTTAACATAGTTTTATATAGTTTTATATTGTTTTAAATAGTTTTATATAGTTTTATATAGTTTTATATAGTTTTATATAGTTTTATATAGTTTTATATAGTTTCATATAGTACTATATAGTTATATATATATATATATATATATATATATATATATATATATAAAGCCATATAAAACTAATAAAACTATGTAAAACTATACAAAACTATTTAAAACTATAAAAACTATATAAAACTGTATAAACCTATATAATATTACATAAAGCTATATAAAACTATACAGAACTATATAATACTATATAAAAATAATATAACTATATAAAACTATATGAACCTATATCAAGCTATATAAAACTGGATAAAACTTTGTAAAACTTTATAAAACTATTAAAACTAGTTAAAACTATATAAAACTATATAAAACTATATAAAACTAATAAAACTATATAGAACTATATAAAACTATATCAAACCATATGAAGCTATATAAAACTATACAAAACTGTATGAATCTATATAAACCAATATAAAACTGTATAAAACCATATAACACTAATAAAACTATATAAAACTATATAAAACTGTATGAAACTATATACAACTAATAATACTATATAAAACTATCTGAAACTATATAAAACTATATAAAACTATATAAAACTAATAAAACTATATGAATCTATATAAAAATATATAAAACTGTATAAGGCTATATCAAACTAATAAAACTATATAAAACTATACAAAACAAATAAAAATATATAAAAGTATATAAAATTGTATAAAACTATATAAAACTATATAAAACTATATAAAACTATATAAAACTATATATAAAACTAATAAAACTATATAAAAACTATATAAAACTGTATAAAACTAATAAAACTGTATAAAACTATATAAAACTAATATAACTATATGGATCTACATAAAAATATATAAAACTGTATAAGGCTATATCAAACTAATAAAGCTATATAAAACTATATAAGACTATATAAAACTATATAAAACTATATAAAACTATATAAAACTATATAAAACTATATAAAACTAATAAAACTATATACAAACTATATAAAACTGTATAAAACTATATAAAACTATGTAAAACTATATAAAACTGTTTAAAAGTATATAAAACTAATAAAACTACATAAAACTATACAGAACTATACAAAACTGTACAAAACTAATAAAACTGTATAAAACTATATAAAACTACATAAAACTATATAAAACTATATAAAACTATATAAACCTATATAAAACTATATAAAACTATACAAAACTATATAAAACTATATAAAACTTTATAAAACTATATAAAACTATGTAAAACTATATAAAACTGTATAAAACTATATAAAACTACATAAAACTATATAAAACTATATAAAACTATATAAAACTAATAAAACTATATGAAACTATATGAAAATATATAAAACTGTATAAAACTAATAAAACTATATAGAATATTATAAAACTATAAAAAGCTATATAAAACTATATAAAACTATATAAAACTATATAAAACTATTTAAAACTATATAAAACTTTATAAAACTATATAAAACTATGTAAAACTATATAAAACTGTTTAAAAGTATATAAAACTAATAAAACTACATAAAACTATACAGAACTATACAAAACTGTACAAAACTAATAAAACTGTATAAAACTATATAAAACTACATAAAACTATATAAAACTATATAAAACTATATAAAACTATATAAAACTATATAAAACTAATAAAACTATATGAAACTATATGAAAATATATAAAACTGTATAAGGCTATATCAAACTAATAAAACTATATAAAACTATACAAAACAAATAAAACTATATAAAAGTATATAAAACTGTATAAAACTGTATAAATCTGTGTAAAACTATATAAAACTATATAAAACTATATAAAACTATATAAAACTATGTAAAACTAATAAAACTATATAAAACTATATAAAACTATATAAAAATATATAAAACTATATAAAACTATATAAAACTATATAAAACTATATAAAACTATATAAAACTTTATAAAACTGTATAAAGCTATATAAAACTAATAAGACTATATAAAACTGTGTAAAACAATATAAAACTATGTAAAACTATATAAAACTGTTTAAAAGTATATAAAACTACATAAAACTATACAGAACTATACAAAACTGTATACAACTAATAAAACTATATAAAACAATATAAAACTACATAAAACTATATAAAACTATATAAAACTGTATAAAACTATATAAAACTATATAAAACTATATAAATTGTGTAAAACTATATAAAACTTTTTAAAAGTATATAAAACTAATAAAACTACATAAAACTATACAGAACTATACAAAACTGTATAAATCTAATAAAACTGTATAACACTATATAAAACTACATAAAACTATATAAAACTATATAAAACTATATAAAACTAATAAAACTACATGAATCTATATAAAACTATATAAAACTATATAAAACTAATAAAACTATATGAAACTATATGAAAATATGTAAAACTGTATAAGGCTATATCAAACTAATAAAACTATATAAAACTATACAAAACAAATAAAACTATATAAAAGTATATAAAACTGTATAAAACTGTATAAATCTGTGTAAAACTATTTCAAACTATATAAAACTATATAAAACTATATAAAACTATATAAAACTAATAAAACTATATAGAACATTATAAAACTATAAAAAGCTATATAAAACTATATAGAACAATATAAAACTATATAAAAATATTTAAAACTATATAAAATTATATAAAACTGTATAAAACTAAATAAAACTGTGTAAAACTATATAAAACTATATAAAACTAATAAAACTGTTTAAAAGTATATAAAACTAATACAACTACATAAAACTATACAGAACGATATAAAACTGTATAAAACTAATAAAACTGTATAAAACTATATGAAGAGACATAAAACTATATAAAACTATATAAAACTAATAAAACTATATGAATCTATATAAAACTATATAAAACTGTATAAGGCTATATCAAACTAATAAAACTATATAAAACTATACAAAACAAATAAGACTATATAAAAGTATATAAATCTGTATAAAACTATATAAAACTGTATAAAACTAATAAAACTATATGAATCTATATGAAAATATATAAAACTGTATAAGGCTATATCAAACTAATAAAACTATATAAAACTATACAAAACAAATAAAACTATATAAAAGTATATAAAACTGTATTAAACTGTATAAATCTGTGTAAAACTATATAAAACTATATAAAACTATATAAAACTATATAAAGCTAATAAAACTATATAAAACTATATAAAACTATATAAAACTATATAAAACTAATAAAACTATATGAAACTATATAAAAATATATAAAACTGTATAAGGCTATATCAAACTAATAAAGCTATATAAAACTATACAAAACAAATAAAACTATATAAAAGTATATAAAACTGTATAAAACTATATAAAACTGTATAAAACTATATAAAACTATATAAAACTATATAAAACTAATAAAACTACATAAAACTATACAGAACTATACAAAACTGTATAAAACTATATAAAACTACATAAAACTATATAAAACTATATAAAACTATATTAAACTAATAAAACTATATAAAACTATATGAAAATATATAAAACTGTATAAGGCTATATCAAACTAATAAAACTATATAAAACTATACAAAACAAATAAAACTATATAAAACTATATAAAACTAATAAAGCTATATACAAACCATATATAACTGTATAAAACTAATAAAACTGTATAAATCTGTGTAATACTATATAAAACTATATAAAACTATATAAAACTATATATAAAACTAATAAAACTATATAAAAACTATATAAAGTTGTATAAAACTAATAAAACTGTATAAAACTATGTAAAACTAATAAAAGTATATGAATCTATATAAAAATATATAAAACTGTATAAGGCTATATGAAACTAATAAAACTATATAAAACTATATGAAACTCTATAAAACTACATCAAACTAATAAAACTGTATCAAACTATATAAAACTATATCAAACTGTATAAAACTATATAAGACTGTATAAAACTTTGTAAAACTATATAAAAGTGATAAAACTGTATATAACTTTATAAAACTATTAAAACTGTATAAAACTATACAGAACTATATAAAACTGTATAAAACCATATAAAACTATATAAAACTATATAACACTATGTAGAACTATATAAAATTATATAAAACTAATAAAACTATATAAAACTATATAAAACTATATAAAACTATATAAAACTATATAAAACTATATAAAACTATATA
Organism: Nomia melanderi; assembly: GCF_051020985.1. Lineage (NCBI taxonomy): Eukaryota > Metazoa > Arthropoda > Insecta > Hymenoptera > Halictidae > Nomia > Nomia melanderi. The sequence goes on along the minus strand of NW_027475253.1, from coordinate 108,986 downwards.
AAACTATATAAAACTATATAAAACTAATAAAACTATATAAAACTGTGTAAAACTATATAAAACTATATAAAACTATATAAAACTATATAAAACTATACAAAACAAATAAAACTATATAAAAGTATATAAAACTGTATTAAACTGTATAAATCTGTGTAAAACTATGTAAAACTATATAAAACTATATAAAACTATATAAAACTATATAAAATTATATAAAACTATATGAAACTATATAAAACTATATAAAACTATATAAAACTGTATAAAACTATATAAAACTATATAAAACTATATAAAACTATATAAAGCTAATAAAACTATATAAAACTATATAAAACTATATAAAACTATATAAAACTAATAAAACTATATGAAACTATATAAAAATATATAAAACTGTATAAGGCTATATCAAACTAATAAAGCTATATAAAACTATACAAAACAAATAAAACTATATAAAAGTATATAAAACTGTATAAAACTATATAAAACTGTATAAAACTATATAAAACTATATAAAACTATATAAAACTAATAAAACTACATAAAACTATACAGAACTATACAAAACTGTATAAAACTATATAAAACTACATAAAACTATATAAAACTATATAAAACTATATTAAACTAATAAAACTATATAAAACTATATGAAAATATATAAAACTGTATAAGGCTATATCAAACTAATAAAACTATATAAAACTATACAAAACAAATAAAACTATATAAAACTATATAAAACTAATAAAGCTATATACAAACCATATAAAACTGTATAAAACTAATAAAACTGTATAAATCTGTGTAATACTATATAAAACTATATAAAACTATATAAAACTATATATAAAACTAATAAAACTATATAAAAACTATATAAAGTTGTATAAAACTAATAAAACTGTATAAAACTATGTAAAACTAATAAAAGTATATGAATCTATATAAAAATATATAAAACTGTATAAGGCTATATGAAACTAATAAAACTATATAAAACTGTACAAAACAAATAAAACTCTATAAAAGTATACAAAACAAATAAAACTATATAAAACTATATAAAACTATATAAAACTATATAAAACTATATAAAACTATATAAAACTATATAAAACTATATGAAACTCTATAAAACTACATCAAACTAATAAAACTGTATCAAACTATATAAAACTATATCAAACTGTATAAAACTATATAAGACTGTATAAAACTTTGTAAAACTATATAAAAGTGATAAAACTGTATATAACTTTATAAAACTATTAAATCTGTATAAAACTATACAGAACTATATAAAACTGTATAAAACCATATAAAACTATATAAAACTATATAACACTATGTAGAACTATATAAAATTATATAAAACTAATAAAACTATATAAAACTATATAAAACTATATAAAACTATATAAAACTATATAAAACTATATAAAACTATATAAAACTATATAAAACTATATAAAACTAATAAAACTATATAAAACTGTGTAAAACTATATAAAACTATATAAAACTATATAAAACTATATAAAACTAATAAAACTATATAAAACTGTGTAAAACTATATAAAACTGTTTAAAAGTATATAATACTAATAAAACTACTTAAAACTATACAGAACTATACAAAACTGTATAAAACTAATAAAACTGTGTAAAACTATATAAAACTGTTTAAAAGTATATAATACTAATAAAACTACTTAAAACTATACAGAACTATACAAAACTGTATAAAACTAATAAAACTGTATAAAACTATATAAAACTACATAAAACTATATAAAACTATATAAAACTATATAAAACTAATAAAACTATATGAATCTATATGAAAAAATATATAAAACTCTATAAGGCTATATCAAACTAATAAAACTATATAAAACAATATAGAAAACAAATAAAATTATATAAAAGTATATAAAACAGTATAAAACTGTATAAATCTGTGTAAAACTATATAAAACTATATAAAACTATATAAAACTATATAAAACTATATAAAGCTATAGAAAACTGTGTAAAACTATATAATAATAATTAAACTATATAAAACTGTATAAGGCTATATCATACTAATAAAACTATATAAAACTCAACAAACAAATAAAACTATATAAAAGTATACAAAACTGTATAAAACTGTATGAAACTGTATAAAAATATATAAAGCTATATAAAACTATATAAAACTATATAAAACTATATAAAACTATATAAAGATATATATAACTGTGTAAAACTATATAATACCAATTAAACTATATAAAACTGTATAAGGCTATATCAAACTAATAAAACTATATAAAACTCAACAAAACAAATAAAACTATATAAAAGTATACAAAACTGTATAAAACTATATGAAACTGTATAAAACTATATAAAACTATATAAAACTTTATAAAACTGTATAAAACTATATAAAACTGTGTAAAACTATATAAAACTTTTTAAAAGTATATAAAACTAATAAAACTACATAAAACTATACAGAACTATACAAAACTGTATAAAACTATATAAAACTATATAAAACTATATAAAACTATATAAAACTATATAAAACTAATAAAACTATATGAATCTATATGAAAATATATAAAACTGTATAAGGCTATATCAAACTAATAAAACTATATAAAACTATACAAAACAAATAAAACTATATAAAAGTATATAAAACTGTATAAAACTGTATAAATCTGTGTAAAACTATATAAAACTATATAAAAGTATATAAAACTATATAAAACTATATAAAACTATATAAAACTATATAAAACTATATAAAACTATATAAAACTATATAAAACTATATAAAACTATATAGAACTATATAATACTATATAAAACTATATAAAACTATATAAAACTATATAAAACTATGTAAAACTATATAAAACTGTTTAAAAGTATATACAACTAATAAAACTACATGAAACTATACAGAACTATACAAAACTGTACAAAACTAATAAAACTGTATAAAACTATATAAAACTACATAAAACTATATAAAACTATATAAAACTATATAAAACTATATAAAACTAATGAAACTATATGAAAATATATAAAACTGTATAAGGCTATATCAAACTAATAAAACTATATAAAACTATACAAAACAAATAAAACTATATAAAAGTATATAAAACTGTATAAAACTGTATAAATCTGTGCAAAACTATATAAAACTATATAAAACTATATAAAACTATATAAAACTATATAAAACTATAAACAAACTATATAAAACTGTATAAAACTAATAAAACTGTATAAATCTGTGTAAAACTATATAAAACTATATAAAACTATATAAAACTATATATAAAATTAGTAAAACTATATGAAAACTATATAAAGCTGTATAAAACTAATAAAACTGTATAAAACTATGTAAAACTAATAAAACTATATGAATCTATATAAAAATATATAAAACTGTATAAGGCTATATCAAACTAATAAAACTATATAAAACTATATAAAACTATATAAAACTATATAAAACTATATAAAACTATGTAAAACTAATAAAACTATATAAAACTATATAAAAATATACAAAACTATATAAAACTATATAAAACTATATAAAACTATATAAAACTATCTAAAACTTTATAAAACTGTATAAAGCTATATAAAACTAATAAGACTATATAAAACTGTGTAAAACTATATAAAACTTTTTAAAAGTATATAAAACTAATAAAACTACATAGAACTATACAGAACTATACAAAACTGTATAAAACTAATGAAACTGTATAAAACTATGTAAAACTAATAAAACTATATGAATCTATATAAAAATATATAAAACTGTATAAGGCTATATCAAACTAATAAAACTATATAAAACTATATAAAACTATATAAAACTATATAAAACTATATAAAACTATGTAAAACTAATAAAACTATATAAAACTATATAAAAATATACAAAACTATATAAAACTATATAAAACTATATAAAACTATATAAAACTATATAAAACTATATAAAACTATTAAAACTATATAAAACTATATGAAAATATATAAAACTGTATAAGGCTATATCAAACTAATAAAACTATATAAATCTATACAAAACAAATAAAACTATATAAAAGTATATAAAACTGTATAAAACTGTATAAATCTGTGTAAAACTATATAAAACTATATAAAACTATATAAAACTATATAAAACTATATAAAACTATATAAAACTATATAAAACTATATAAAACTATATAAAACTATATAAAACTATATAAAACTAATAAAGCTATATACAAACTATATAAAACTGTATAAAACTAATAAAACTGTATAAATCTGTGTAAAACTATATAAAACTATATAAAACTATATAAAACTATAAATAAAACTAATAAAACTATATAAAAACTATATAAAGCTGTATGAAACTAATAAAACTGTATAAAACTATGTAAAACTAATAAAACTATATGAATCTATATAAAAATATATAAAACTGTATAAGGCTATATCAAACTAATAAAACTATATAAAACTATATAAAACTATATAAAACTATATAAAACTATGTAAAACTAATAAAACTATATAAAACTATATAAAACTATATAAAAATATATAAAACTATATAAAACTATATAAAACTATATAAAACTATATAAAACTATATAAAACTTTATAAAACTGTATAAAGCTATATAAAACTAATAAGACTATATAAAACTGTGTAAAACTATATAAAACTTTTTAAAAGTATATAAAACTAATAAAACTACATAGAACTATACAGAACTATACAAAACTGTATAAAACTAATGAAACTGTATAACATTATATAAAACTACATAAAACTATATAAAACTATACAAAACAAATAAAACTATATAAAAGTATATAAAACTGTATAAAACTGTATAAATCTGTGTAAAACTATATAAAACTATATAAAACTATATAAAACTATATAAAACTATATAAAACTATATAAAACTATATAAAACTATATAAAACTATATAAAACTATATAAAACTATATAAAACTATATAAAACTTTATAAAACTATATAAAACTATGTAAAACTATATAAAACTGTTTAAAAGTATATAATACTAATAAAACTACATAAAACTATACAGAACTATACAAAACTGTACAAAACTAATAAAACTGTATAAAACTATATAAAACTACATAAAACTATATAAAACTATATAAAACTATATAAACCTATATAAAACTATATAAAACTATACAAAACTATATAAAACTATATAAAACTTTATAAAACTATATAAAACTATGTAAAACTATATAAAACTGTATAAAACTATATAAAACTACATAAAACTATATAAAACTATATAAAACTATATAAAACTAATAAAACTATATGAAACTATATGAAAATATATAAAACTGTATAAAACTAATAAAACTATATAGAATATTATAAAACTATAAAAAGCTATATAAAACTATATAGAACAATATAAAACTATATAAAACTATTTAAAACTATATAAAACTTTATAAAACTATATAAAACTATGTAAAACTATATAAAACTGTTTAAAAGTATATAAAACTAATAAAACTACATAAAACTATACAGAACTATACAAAACTGTACAAAACTAATAAAACTGTATAAAACTATATAAAACTACATAAAACTATATAAAACTATCTAAAACTATATAAAACTATATAAAACTAATAAAACTATATGAAACTATATGAAAATATATAAAACTGTATAAGGCTATATCAAACTAATAAAACTATATAAAACTATACAAAACAAATAAAACTATATAAAAGTATATAAAACTGTATAAAACTGTATAAATCTGTGTAAAACTATATAAAACTATTTAAAACTATATGAAACTATATAAAACTATATAAAACTATATAAAACTATATAAAACTATATAAAACTATATAAAACTATATAAAACTATATAAAACTATATAAAACTATATAAAACTATATAAAACTATATAAAACTATATAAAACTATATAAAGCTAATAAAAATTTATACAAGCTATATAAAACTATATAAAACTATATAAAACTTTATAAAACTGTATAAAGCTATATAAAACTTAATATGACTGTATAAAACTGTGTAAAACTAAATAAAACTTTTTAAAAGTATATAAAACTAATAAAACTACATAGAATTATACAGAACTATACAAAACTGTATAAAACTAATGAAACTGTATAACATTATATAAAACTACATAAAACTATATAAAACTATATAAAACTTTATAAAACTAATAAAACTGTATAAATCTGTGTGAAACTATATAAAACTATATAAAACTATATATAAAACTAATAAAACTATATAAAAACTGTAAAAAACTGTATAAAACTAACAAAACTGTATAAAACTAAACAAAACTACATAAAACTACATAAAACTATATAAAACTATATAAAACTATATAAAACTATATAAAACTATATAAAACTAAATAAAACTATATAAAACTAAATAAAACTACATAAAACTATATAAAACTATATAAAACTATATAAAACTATATAAAACTAATAAAACTATATGAAACTATATGAAAATATATAAAACTGTATAAGGCTATATCAAACTAATAAAACTATATAAAACTATACAAAACAAATAAAACTATATAAAAGTATATAAAACTGTATAAAACTGTATAAATCTGTGTAAAACTATATAAAACTATATAAAACTATATAAAACTATATAAAACTATATAAAACTATATAAGACTATATAAAACTATATAAAACTATATAAAACTATATAAAACTATATAAAACTATATAAAACTATATGAAACTTTATAAAACTATATAAAACTATGTAAAACTATATAAAACTGTTTAAAACTATATAAAACTATATAAAGCTAATAAAAATTTATACAAGCTATATAAAACTATATAAAACTATATAAAACTTTATAAAACTGTATAAAGCTATATAAAACTAATATGACTGTATAAAACTGTGTAAAACTAAATAAAACTTTTTAAAAGTATATAAAACTAATAAAACTACATAAAACTATACAGAACTATACAAAACTGTACAAAACTAATAAAACTGTATAAAACTATATAAAACTACATAAAACTATATAAAACTATATAAAACTATATAAAACTATATAAAACTATATAAAACTATATAAAACTAATAAAACTATATGAAACTATATGAAAATATATAAAACTGTATAAGGCTATATCAAACTAATAAAACTATATAAAACTATACAAAACAAATAAAACTATATAAAAGTATATAAAACTGTATAAAACTGTATAAATCTGTGTAAAACTATATAAAACTATATAAAACTATATAAAACTATATAAAACTATGTAAAACTAATAAAACTATATAAAACTATATAAAACTATATAAAAATATATAAAACTATATAAAACTATATAAAACTATATAAAACTATATAAAACTATATAAAACTATATAAAACTATATAAAACTTTATAAAACTGTATAAAGCTATATAAAACTAATAAGACTATATAAAACTGTGTAAAACAATATAAAACTTTTTAAAAGTATATAAAACTAATAAAACTACATAGAACTATACAGAACTATACAAAACTGTATAAAACTAATGAAACTGTATAACATTATATAAAACTACATAATACTATATAAAACTATATAAAACGATATAAAACTAATAAAACTGTATAAATCTGTGTGAAACTATATAAAACTATATAAAACTATATATAAAACTAATAAAACTATATAAAAACTGTATAAAACTGTATAAAACTAACAAAACTGTATAAAACTAAACAAAACTACATAAAACTACATAAAACTATATAAAACTATATAAAACTATATAAAACTATATAAAACTATATAAAACTTTATAAAACTATATAAAACTATGTAAAACTATATAAAACTGTTTAAAAGTATATAAAACTAATAAAACTACATAAAACTATACAGAACTATACAAAACTGTACAAAACTAATAAAACTGTATAAAACTATATAAAACTACATAAAACTATATATAACTATATAAAACTAATAAAACTCTATGGAACTATATGAAAATATATAAAACTGTATAAGGCTATATCAAACTAATAAAACTATATAAAACTATACAAAACAAATAAAACTATATAAAAGTATATAAAACTGTATAAAACTGTATAAATCTGTGTAAAACTATATAAAACTATATAAAACTATATAAAATTATATAAAACTATATAAAACTATATAAAACTATATAAAACTATATAAAACTATATAAAACTATATAAAACTATATAAAACTATATAAAACTATATAAAACTATATGAAACTATATGAAAATATATAAAACTGTATAAGGCTATATCAAACTAATAAAACTATATAAAACTATACAAAACAAATAAAACTATATAAAAGTATATAAAACTGTATAAAACTAATAAAACTTTATAAAACTGTATAAAGCTATATAAAACTAATAAGACTATATAAAACTGCGTAAAACTATATAAAACTGTTTAAAAGTATATAAAACTAATAAAACTACATAAAACTATACAGAACTATACAAAACTGTACAAAACTAATAAAACTGTATAAAACTATATAAAACTACATAAAACTATATAAAACTATATAAAACTATATAAAACTAATAAAACTATATGAAACTATATGAAAATATATAAAACTGTATAAGGCTATATCAAACTAATAAAACTATATAAAACTATACAAAACAAATAAAACTATATAAAAGTATATAAAACTGTATAAAACTGTATAAATCTGTGTAAAACTATTTAAAACTATATAAAACTATATAAAACTATATAAAACTATATAAAACTAATAAAACTATATAGAACATTATAAAACTATAAAAAGCTATATAAAACTATATAGAACAATATAAAACTATATGAAAATATTTAAAACTATATAAAATTATATAAAACTGTATAAAACTAAATAAAACTGTGTAAAACTATATAAAACTATATAAAACTAATAAAACTGTTTAAAAGTATATAAAACTAATACAACTACATAAAACTATACAGAACGATATAAAACTGTATAAAACTAATAAAACTGTATAAAACTATATGAAGAGACATAAAACTATATAAAACTATATAAAACTAATAAAACTATATGAATCTATATAAAACTATATAAAACTGTATAAGGCTATATCAAACTAATAAAACTATATAAAACTATACAAAACAAATAAAACTATATAAAAGTATATAAATCTGTATAAAACTATATAAAACTGTATAAAACTAATAAAACTATATGAATCTATATGAAAATATATAAAACTGTATAAGGCTATATCAAACTAATAAAACTATATAAAACTATACAAAACAAATAAAACTATATAAAAGTATATAAAACTGTATTAAACTGTATAAATCTGTGTAAAACTATATAAAACTATATAAAACTATATAAAACTATATAAAACTATATAAAAGTATATAAAACTGTATAAAACTGTATAAATCTGTGTAAAACTATATAAAACTATATAAAACTATATAAAACTATATAAAACTATATAAAACTATATAAAGCTAATAAAACTATATAAAACTATATAAAACTATATAAAACTATATAAAACTAATAAAACTATATGAAACTATATAAAAATATATAAAACTGTATAAGGCTATATCAAACTAATAAAACTATATACAAACTATATAAAACTGTATAAAACTAATAAAACTGTATAAATCTGTGTAAAACTATATAAAACTATATATAAAACTAATAAAACTATATAAAAACTATATAAAGCTGTATAAAACTAATAAATCTGTATAAAACTAAATAAAACTACATAAAACTATATAAAACTATATAAAACTATATAAAACTAATAAAGCTATATGAATGTATATGAATCTATATAAAACTGTATAAGGCTATATCAAACTAATAAAACTATATAAAACTATACAAATCAAATAAAACGATATAAAAGTATATAAAACTGTATACAACTATATCAAACTGTATAAAACTATATAAAACTATATAAAACTATGTAAAACTATATAAAACTATGCTAACCTATTTAAAACTATGTAAAACTATATAAAGCAAATAAAACTATATAAAACTATATAAAACTATATAAAACTATATAAAATTATATAAAACTTCATAATAATTTATATAACTACATAACACAATGTAAAAGGTGAAATACAATAAAAAAGAATACAAAACAATGTAAAACCGCGTAAAACTATATAATGCCCTAGAAACGTGTATAATACTATATAAAACTGTATAAAATTATATAGAACTATAATATACTATACAAAACTGTATAAAACTGTATAAAATTATATAACACTCGCATAACACAAGTCCAGATCGTTTCTCGCCATTATGGTTAATATCAACGTGTGCTCGCATATCACAGATCCGGATCGCCTCGCGGGCCTTACGGCTAATATGAACGCGTACTAGCATAACTCAAATCCAGATCCCTTCTCGGCCTTATTGCAAAGATCGAAGTTTACTCGCATAACACATATCCAGATCGCTTCTCGGCCTTATGGCTAAGCTCAAAGTGTACTCGTATAACACACATCCAGATCGCTTCTCGGCCTTACGGCTAAGTTCATAGTGTACTGGCATAACACATATCCAGGTGGCTTCTCCGCCATATGGCTAAGATCAAAGTGTACTCGAATAACCCAGATCCATCTCCCTTCTCGGCCTTATGGTTATGCTTTGCCATAAGCCCGAGAGGAGATCAGCATATGGGTTACTCCAGTACACTTTGATCTCAGCCATATGGCCGTGAAGAGATCTGGATCTGTGTTATGCGGGTACCCTTTGACCATATCCGTACGGCCGAGAAGTGATCTGGATTTGGGTAATGCGAGTACACTTTGATCTTAGCCATAACGCCGAGAAGCGATCAGGATGTGTGTTATGCGAGTACACTCTGATCTTAGCCATGAGGCCGAGAAGCGATCTGGATGTTTGTTATGCGAGTACACTTTGATCGTAGCCACAAGGCCGAGAAGCGATCTGGATGTGGTTTATCCGAGTACACTTTGATATTAGCCATAAGGCCGAGAAGCAACCTGTATGTGTGTTGTACGGGTACACTTTGAGCTTAGGCATAAGGCCGAGAAGCGATCTGGATTTGGTGCATTCGAGTACACTTTGATGATAGCCGTAAGGCCGAGAAGCGATCTGGATGTGTGTCATGCGAGTACACTTTGATCTTAGCCATAAGGCCGAGAAGCGATCTGGATATGTGTTGTGCGAGTTCACTTTGATCTTTGCCATAAGGCCGGTACGCGATCTGGATTTAGGTTATTCGATATCACTTTGATCTTAGCCAGAAGGCAGAGAAGCGATCGGGGTGAGTTTTATGGGAGTACAGATTGATCAAAGCCATAAAGCCGAGGAGCGGTCTGGATTTGTGATATTCCAGTTCACTTTGATCTTAGCCGTAAAGCCGAGAATCGATCTGGATGTGTGTTATATGAGTACACTTTGCACTTTGCCATAAGTCCAAGAAGTTATTTGGATTAGCGTTATTCGAGTACCCTTTGATCTTAGCCATAAGGCCGGGAAGCGATCTGGTTTGGGTTAGTCGAGTACACTTTGATCTTAGCCATAAGGCCGCGAAGTGATCCCGATGTGTGATATGCGAGTTCGCTTTGATCTTGTCCATAACGACGAGAACCGATCTGGATGTGCGTTATGCGAGTACTCTTTGACCTCAGCCATAAGGCCGTGAAGCTATCTGCATGTGTGTTATGCAAGTACGCTCTGATATTAGCCATAAGGCCGACAAGCCATCTGGATCTGTGTTATGGGAGTACACATTGATCTTAGCCATAAGGCCGAGATGCAATCTGGATGGGTGTTATGCGAGTAAACTTTGATTTTATCCATAAGCCCGAGAATAGTTCTGGATGTGTGTTATGCGAGTACACTTTGATCTTAGCCATAAGGACGAGAAGAGATCTGGATTTGGGTTATGCGAGTACACTTTGGTCTTAGCCATAAGGCCGAGAAGAGGTCTGGATGTGTGTTATGCGAGTACACTTTGGCCTTAGCGATATGGCCGAGAAGCGATCTGGATTTGGGTTATTCGAGTACAATTTGATCTTAGACATAAGGCCGAGAAGCGAACTGGATGTGTGTTATGCGTGTACCCTTTCACCTTAGCCATAAGGCCGAGAAACGATCAGGATTTGTGTTACACGAGTACACTGTGATCATAGCCATAAGGCCGAGAAGCGATCAGGATTTTTGTTATTCGAGTACACTTTGATAATTATTAATAAGGCCGAGGAGCGATCTGGAAGTCTGTTATCCGAGTACACTTTGATCTCAGTCATAAGGCCGAGAAGCGCTCTGGATGTGTGTTATGCGATTACACATTGATCTTAGCCATAAGGCCGAGAAGCTATCTGGTTTTGGATAAGGTGTGTGTACATTGATCTTAGTCATACGGCCGTGTGGCGATCTGGCTTTGGCTTACTCGAATACACTATGATCTTAGATATAAGACCGAGAAGGGATCTGGATTTGGGTTATGCGAGTACACTTTGATCTTAGCCATACGGTCGAGAAGCAATATGGATGTGTGTTATGCGAGTACAGTTTGATCTTAGCCATAAGACCGAGAAGCGATCAGTATTTGGGTTATTCGAGTACACTTTGATCTTATCCATAAGGCTGAGAAGAGATCTGGATGTGTGTTATGCGAGAACACTTTGATCTTATCCATACTGCCGAGAAGCGATCTGAATTTGGGTTATGTGAGTAAACTTTCATCTTAGCCATAAGGACGAGAAGCGATCTGGATTTGGGTTATTCGAATACACTTTGATCTTAGCCATAAGGCCGAGAAGCGATCTGGATTCGGGTTATTCGAGTACACTTTGATCTTACCCATAAGGCCGAGAACCGATCTGGATGTGTGTTATGCGAGTACACTTTGATCTTAGCCATGAGGCCGAGAAGCGTTCTGGATTTGGGATATTCGCGTACACTTTGATCTTAGCCATAAGGCCGTGAAGCGATATGGATGTGTGTTATGCGAGCACACTTTGATCTTAGCCATAAGGCCGAGATGAGATCTGGATTTGGGTTATTCGGGTACACCTTGATCTTGTCCATAACTCCAAGAGGCGATCTGGATGTGTGTTATGCGAATAGACTTTGATCTTAGCCGTAAGGCCGAGAAGCGGTCTGGATGTGTGTTATGCGAGTTCAGTTTGATCTCATCCATAAGGCCGCGAAGCGATCTGGATGTGTTATGCTAATACACTTTGATCTTGTAAATAGGGCCGAGAGTCGATCTGGATGTGTGTTATTCGAGTACCCTTTGATCTTAGCCACAAGGCCGAGAAGCGATGTGGATGTGTGTTATGCGAGTACACTTTGATCGTAGCCGTAAAGCCGAGAAGCGAGCTGGATGATTGTTATGCGCGCACACTGTGAACTTAGCCCTAAGGCCGAGAAGCGATCAGCATGTGTGTTATGCGAGTACACTTGGATCTTAGTCATAGGGCCGAGAAGCGATTTGGATTTGGTTTATGCGAGTACACTTTGATCTTTGCCCTGTGGACGAGGAGCGATCTTGATTTGAGTTATTTGAGTACCCGTTGATCTTAACCATAAGGCAGAGACGCGATCAGTATGTGTGTTATGCGAGTACACTTTGATCTTAGCCATATGGACAAGAAGCAATCTGGATTTCGGTTATTCGAATACACTATGACCTTCGCCATAAGGTCGAGCAGCGACCTGGATTTGGTTTTTTCGAGTACGCTTTGATCTTAGCCATACGGTCGAGCAGCGATCTCTATTTGGGTTATTCGAGTACACTTTTATATTAGCCATTAGGCCGAGAAGCGATCTGGAAGTGTATTATGCGAGTACACTTTGATCTTAGCCATAAGGCCGATTACCGATCAGGATTTTCGTCATTCTAGTACACTTTGATCTGAGCCTTAAGGCCGAGCAGCGACCTGGATTTGGGTTATTCGAGTACACTTTGATCTTAGCCATACGGTCGAGCAGCGATCTCGATTTGGGTTATTCGACTACACTTTGATATTAGCCATTCCGCCGAGAAGCGATCTGGATGTGTGTTATGAGTGTACACTCTGATCTTAGCCATAAGGCGGAGAAGCGTTCTGGATGTGTGTTATGCGAGCACAATCTGATCTTAGCCATACAGCACAGCAGCGATCTTGATTTGTGTTATGCGTGTACACCATGACCTTAGCCATAAGGCCGAATAACGATATGGATTTGTGTTATGCGAGTACACTTTGCTCTTAGCCACACGGCAGAGCAGCGATCTGGATTTGGGTTATTCGTGTACACTTCTATCTTAGCCATAAGGCCGAGAAACGTTCAGCATGTGTGTTATGCGATTACACTTTGATGTTAGCCATAAGGCCGAGAAGCGATCTGGATTTGGGTTATGCGAGTACAATCCGTTGTTAGCCATAAGCCCCAGATGCGATCTGGATGTGTGTTATGCGAGCACACTTTGATCTTAGCCATAAAGCCGAGAAGCGATCTGGATGTGTGTTATGCGAGTACACTTTGACCTTAGCCGTAAGGTCGACAAGCGATCTGGATTTGTGTTATTCGAGTACACTTTGATCTTAGCCATAAGGCCGCGAAGCGTTCTGGATGTGTGTTATGCGAGTACACTTTGATCTTATCCATAAAGCCGAGAATCGATCTGGATTTGTGTTATTCGAGTACGCTTCGATCTTAGTCATAAGGAGAGAAGCGATCTGGATTTGGGTTATACGAGATCACTTTGATCTTAGCCACAAGGCCGAAGAGCGATCTGGATTTGTGTTATTCAAGCACAATTTGATCTTTGCCAAAAGGCCGAGAAGGGATCTGGATATGTTTTATGCGAGTACACTTTGATGTTAGCCATAAGGCCGGGAAGCGACACGGATGTGTGTTATGCGAGTGCACTGTGATCTTAGCCATAAGGCCGAAAAGCGAACTGGATGTGTGTTATGCGAGTACTCTCTGATCTTAGACATAAGGAAGAGAAGCGATCTGGATTTGGTTTATTCGTGTACACTTTGATATTAAGCATAAGGCCGAGAAGCGATCTGTGTTTGGTTTATTCGCGTACATTTTGATCTTAGCCACAAGGCCGAGTAGTGATCTGGATTTGGGTTATTCAAGTACTCTTTGATCTTAGCCATAACGCCGAGAAGCGATCCGGATGAGTGTTATGCACGTAAACTTCGATCTTTGCCATAAGGCCGATAAGCGATCTGGATTTGGTTTATGCTAGTACGCGTTCATATTAGCCGTAAGGCCCGGGAGGCTATCTGGATCCGTGTTATGCGAGTTTTCTATAATTTTATACAGTTTTATACAGTATTGTATAGTATATTACAGTTCTATATTATTTTATACAGTTTTATGTAGTATTATACATGTTTCTATAGCATTATGTAGTTTTACGCGGTTTTACATTGTTTTGTATTCTTTTTTATTGTATTTCACCTCTTACATTGTGTTATGCAGTTATATATATTATTATGAACTTTTGTGTAGTTTTACAAGGTTTTATATAGTTCTGTTAATTTTAAAACAGTTTTGTATTATTTTATACAGTTTCAATTAGTTTTATATATTTCTATTAGTTTAATACAGTTTTATACAGTTTTGTGTTATTTAATACGGTTTCAATTAGTTTTATATATTTCTATTAGTTTTATTTAGTTTTATATATTTATATATACTTTTATCTAGATTTATATAGTTTTGTTAGTTTTATATAGTTTTACACATTTTTAAATAGTTTTATATAGCTTTATATAGTTTTACCCAGTTTTATAAGATTTTATATAGTTTTGTTAGTTTTATATAGTTTAATATAGTTTCACATAGTTTTATGTTGTTTTATATAGTCTTACATAGTCTTATATATTTTTATATAGTTTTATGTAGTTTTATATAGTTTTATATAGTTTTATATAGTTTTATTAGTTTTGTATAGTTTTCTATAGTTTTACATAGTTTTGTATAGTTTCATATAGTTTTATTAGGTTTACACAGTTTTATATAGTTTTATACAGTTTTATATAGTTTTACATAGTTTTATATAGTTATATATAATTTTATATAGTTTTCTAAATTTTATATAGTTTTACATAGTTTTATATAGTTTTATACAGTTTTGTATAGCTATATATAGTTTTCCTTGATTTTATGTAGATTTATATAGTTTTATATAGTTTTTCTTAGTTTTGTATAGTATTACATAGTTTTATATAGATTTATATAGTTTTATATAGTTTTATATAGTTTTATATAGTTTTTCTTAGTTTTGTATAGTATTACATAGTTTTATATTGATTTATATAGTTTTATATAATTATATATAGTTTTATATAGTTTTACTAGTTTCATATAGTTTTATATAGTTTTATATAGTTTTATATAGTTATATATAGTTTTATATAGTTTTAACAGTTTCATATAGTTTTATATAGTTTTATATAGTTTTATATAGTTATATATAGTTTTATATAGTTTTAATAGTTTCATATAGTTTTATATAGTTTTATTATAGTTTTATATAGTTTTACACAGTTTTATATAGTTTTATATAGTTTTATTAGTTTTACATAGTTTTATATAGTTTTATATAATTTTATATAGTTTTATATAGTTTTAAATAGTTTTATATAGTTTTATATAGTTTGATATAGTTTTATACAGTTTTATATAGTTTGATATAGTTTTATACAGTTTTATATAGTTTTATATAGTTTTATATAGTTTTATATAGTTTTATATAGTTTTACACGGTTTTATATAGATTTCTAAGTTTTTTATAGTTTTATACAGCTATATAGTTTTATACAGTTTTATATACTTTTATATAGTTTTATATAGTTTTATTCAGTTTTATATACTTTTATATGCTTTTATTTGTTTTGTATAGTTTTATATAGTTGTATATAGTTTTATACAGTTTTATATAGTTTTATACAGATTTATATACTTTTATATAGTTTTATTTGTTTTGTATAGTTTTATATAGCTTTATTAGGTTGATATAGCCTTATACAGTTTTATATAGATTTATATAGATTCATATAGTTTTATTAGTTTTATACAGTTTTATATAGTTTTATATAGTTTTATATAGTTTTATATAGTTTTATATAGTTTTATATACTTTTATGTAGTTTTATATAGTTTTATTCAGTTTTATATTCTTTTATATACTCTTATTTGATTTGAATAGTTTTATATAGTTATATTAGTTTGATATAGCCTTATACAGTTTTATATAGTTTTATATAGATTCATATAGTTTTATTAGTTTTATATAGTTTTATATAGTTTTATATAGTTTTATACAGTTTTATTAGGTTTATACAGTTTTATATAATTTTTATATAGTTTTATTAGCTTTATATATAGTTTTATATAGTTTTATATAGTTTTATATAGTTTTACACAGATTTATACAGTTTTAATAGTTTTATACAGTTTTATACAGTTTTTATATAGTTGTATTAGTTTTATATAGTTTTATTTAGTTTTATATAGTTTTATATAGTTTTATATAGTTATACACAGTTTTATATAGTTTTATTAGTTTTATATAGTTTTATACAGTTTTATATAGTTTTATATAGTTTTATATAGTTTTAAATAATTTTATGTAGTTTTATATGGTATTATAGAGTTTTATATAGTTTTATGTAGTTTTATGTAGTTTTATTTAGTTTTATAGAGTTTTATATAGTTTAATATAGTTTTATATAGTTTTATATAGTTCTTTAGAGTTTTACATAGATTTATATAGATTTGTAAGTTTCATATAGTTTTATACAGCTTTATATAGTTTTATACAGTTTTATATACTTTTATATAGATTTATTTGTTTTGTATAGTTTTATATAGTTTTATTAGTTTGATATGGCCTTATACAGTTTTATATATTTTTATATAGATTCATATAGTGTTATTAGTTTTATATAGTTTTATATAGTTTTATATAGTTTTATATAGTTTTATATAGTTTTATATAGTTTTATTTGTTTTGTATAGTATTATATAGTTTTATTAGTTTGATATAGCCTTATACGTTCTTATATATTTTTATATAGATTCATATAGTTTTATACAGTTTTATTAGTTTTATACAGTTTTATATAGTTTTTATATAGTTTTATTAGTTTTATGTATATTTTTATATAGTTTTATATAGTTTTTTATAGTTTTATATAGGTTTATATAGTTTTATATAGTTTTATATAGTATTATTTGTTTTGTATAGTTTTATACAGTTTTATTAGTTTGATATGGCCTTATACAGTTTTATATATTTTTATATAGATTCATATAGTTTTATACAGTTTCATATAGTTTTTATATAGTTTTATTTGTTTTATATATAGTTTTATATAGTTTTATATGGCTTTTTATAGTTTTATATAGTTTTATACAGTTTTATATAGTTTTATATAGTTTTATATAGTTTTATATAGTTTTATATAGTTTTATATAGTTTTATATAGTTTTATATAGTTTTATATAGTTTTATATAGTTTTATATAGTTTTATATAGTTTTATATAGTTTTATATAGTTTTATATAGTTTTATATAGTTTTATATAGTTTTATATAGTTTTAAATAGTTTTATATAGTTTTATATAGTTTTATATAGTTTTATATAGTTTTATATAGTTTTACATAGATTTATACAGTTTTATTAATTTTATACAGTTTTATATAGTTTTTATATAGTTGTATTAATTTATATAGTTTTATTCAGTTTTATATAGTTATATATAGTTATACACAGTTTTATATAGTTTTATTAGTTTTATATAGTTTTATATAGTTTTATATAGTTTTATATAGTTTTATATAGTTTTATATAGTGTTATGTAGTTTTATATAGTTTTATATAGTTTTATATAGTTTTATATAGTTTTATATAGTTTTATATAGTTCTATAGTGTTTTATATAGTTTTATGTAGTTTTATATAGTTTTATATAGTTTTATATAGTTCTATAGAGTTTTATATAGGTTTATATAGTTTTGTTATTTTTTCATAGTTTTATGTAGTTTTATATAGTTTTATAGAGTTTTATATAGTTTTAAATAGTTTTATGTTGTTTTATAGAGTTTAATATAGTTTTATATAGTTTTATATAGTTTTATATGTTTTATATAGTTTTCTATAGTTTTCTTAGTTTTATATGGTTTTATATAGTTTTATGTAGTGTTATATAGTTTTATGTAGTTTTATTAGTTTTAAATCGTTTTATATAGTTTTATATAGATTTATATAGTTTTATTAGTTTTAAATAGTTTTATATAGTTTTATATAGTTTTATATAGTTTCATATAGATTTATATAGTTTTATATAGTGATATATAGTTTTATGTAGTTTTATTAGTTTTAAATCGTTTGATATAGTTTTATTAGTTTTAAATAGTTTTATATAGTTTTATTAGTTTTATATAGTTTTATAGAGTTTTATATAGTTTTATATAGTTTTATATAGCTTTATATGTTTTATATAGTTTTATATAGTTTTATATAGTTTTATATAGTTTTATATAGTTTTGTTAGTTTTTTATAGTTTTATATAGTTTTATTAGTTTTGTATAGTTTTCTAACTTTATATAGTTTTATATAGTTTTATATAGTTTTATATAGCTTTCTTAGTTTTATATAGTTTTATATAGTTATATATAGTTTTATATAGTTTTATATAGTTTTATATAGTTTTATATAGTTTTATACAGTTTTATGAAGTTTTATTTAGTTTTGTTAGTTTTATATAGTTTTAATAGTTTTATATTGTTTTATATAGTTTTATTTAGTTTTATATAGATTTATATAGTTTTATATAGTTTTAAACATTTTTATGTAGTTTTATAGAGTTTTATATAGTTTGGTATAGTTTTATATAGTTTTATAGAGTTTTATATAGTTTTGTTAGTTTTTTAAAGTTTTATATAGTTTTATATAGTGTTATATAGTATTATATAGTTTGATCAGTTTTAAATCGTTTTATATAGTTTTATATAGATTTATATAGTTTTATTAGTTTTATATAGTTTTATATAGTTTTATATAGTTTTATATAGTTTTATATAGTGTTATATAGTTTTATATAGTTTTATTAGTTTTAAATAGTTTATATAGTTTTCTTAGTTTTATATAGTTTTATATAGTTATATATAGTTATATATAGTTATATATAGTTTTATATAGTTTTAATAGTTTTATATTGTTTTATATAGTTTTATATAGTTTTATATAGTTTTATATAGTTTTCTTAGTTTTATATAGTTTCACATAGTTTTATATAGTTATATATAGTTTTATATAGTTTTGATAGTTTTATATTGTTTTATATAGTTTTCTTAGTTTTATTTAGTTTTCTTAGTTTTATATAGTTTTATAAATTTATATAGTTTTATATAGTTTTCTTAGTTTTATATAGTTTTATATAGTTTTATATAGTCTTCTTAGTTTTATATAGTTTTATATAGTTTTATATAGTTTTGTTAGTTTTATTTATTTTTATATAGTTTTATATACTTTTATATAGTTTTCTTAGTTTTATATAGTTTTATGTAGTTTTATATAGTTCTATTAGTTTTATATAGTTTTATAAAGTTTTCTTAGTTTTATATAGTTTTATATAGTTTCATATAGATTTATATAGTTTTATATAGTGGTATATAGTTTTATGTAATTTTATTAGTTTTAAATCGTTTGATATAGTTTTATTAGTTTTAAATAGTTTTATATAGTTTTATTAGTTTTATATAGTTTTATAGAGTTTTATATAGTTTTATATAGTTTTATATAGCTTTATATGTTTTATATAGTTTTATATAGTTTTATAT
This sequence comes from Nomia melanderi, assembly GCF_051020985.1. Classification (NCBI taxonomy): domain Eukaryota; kingdom Metazoa; phylum Arthropoda; class Insecta; order Hymenoptera; family Halictidae; genus Nomia; species Nomia melanderi. The sequence continues at coordinate 87,959 of NW_027475253.1, read as the reverse complement.
AGTTTTATATAGTTTTATATAGTTTTGTTAGTTTTTTATAGTTTTATATAGTTTTATTAGTTTTGTATAGTTTTCTAACTTTATATAGTTTTATATAGTTTTATATAGTTTTATATAGCTTTCTTAGTTTTATATAGTTTTATATAGTTATATATAGTTTTATATAGTTTTATATAGTTTTATATAGTTTTATATAGTTTTATACAGTTTTATGAAGTTTTATTTAGTTTTGTTAGTTTTATATAGTTTTAATAGTTTTATATTGTTTTATATAGTTTTATTTAGTTTTATATAGATTTATATAGTTTTATATAGTTTTAAACATTTTTATGTAGTTTTATAGAGTTTTATATAGTTTGGTATAGTTTTATATAGTTTTATAGAGTTTTATATAGTTTTGTTAATTTTTTAAAGTTTTATATAGTTTTATATAGTGTTATATAGTATTATATAGTTTGATCAGTTTTAAATCGTTTTATATAGTTTTATATAGATTTATATAGTTTTATTAGTTTTATATAGTTTTATATAGTTTTATATAGTTTTATATAGTTTTATATAGTGTTATATAGTTTTATATAGTTTTATTAGTTTTAAATAGTTTATATAGTTTTCTTAGTTTTATATAGTTTTATATAGTTATATATAGTTATATATAGTTATATATAGTTTTATATAGTTTTAATAGTTTTATATTGTTTTATATAGTTTTATATAGTTTTATATAGTTTTATATAGTTTTCTTAGTTTTATATAGTTTCACATAGTTTTATATAGTTATATATAGTTTTATATAGTTTTGATAGTTTTATATTGTTTTATATAGTTTTCTTAGTTTTATATAGTTTTCTTAGTTTTATATAGTTTTATAAATTTATATAGTTTTATATAGTTTTCTTAGTTTTATATAGTTTTATATAGTTTTATATAGTCTTCTTAGTTTTATATAGTTTTATATAGTTTTATATAGTTTTGTTAGTTTTATTTATTTTTATATAGTTTTATATACTTTTATATAGTTTTCTTAGTTTTATATAGTTTTATGTAGTTTTATATAGTTCTATTAGTTTTATATAGTTTTATAAAGTTTTCTTAGTTTTATATAGTTTTATTTAGTTTTATTTAGTTTTATATAGTTTTATATAGATTTATGTAGTTTTACATGGTTTTAAAGAGCTTTATATAGATTTATATTGTTTTATATAGTTTCATAGAATTTTATAAAGTTTTATATAGTTTTATATAGTTTTATATAGTTTTAAACATTTTTATGTAGTTTTATAGAGTTTTATATAGTTTTGTATAGATTTATATAGTTTTATAGAGTTTTACATAGTTTTGTTAGTTTTTTAAAGTTTTATATAGTTTTATATAGTGTTATATAGTATTATATAGTTTTATCAGTTTTAAATCGTTTTATATAGTTTTATATAGATTTATATAGTTTTATTAGTTTTATATAGTTTTATATAGTTTTATATAGTTTTATATAGTTTTATATGGTGTTATATAGTTTTATATAGTTTTATTAGTTTTAAATAGTTTTATATAGTTTTCTTAGTTTTATATAGTTTTATATAGTTATATATAGTTATATATAGTTATATATAGTTTTATATAGTTTTAATAGTTTTATATTGTTTTACATAGTTTTTTATAGTTTTATATAGTTTTATATAGTTTTCTTAGTTTTATATAGTTTCATATAGTTTTATATAGTTATATATAGTTTTATATATTTTTGATAGTTTTATATTGTTTTATATTGTTTTATATAGTTTTCTTAGTTTTATATAGTTTTATACAGTTATATATAGTTTTATATAGTTTTAAATAGTTTTATATTGTCCCATATAGTTTTACATACTTTTACATAGTTTTACCGAGTTTTATTAGTTTTATATAGTTTTATATAGTTTTCTATAGTTTTATGTAGTTTTATATAGTTTCATATCGTTTTACAATCTTTTGTATTGTTTTATTAGTTCTATATAATTTTATATAGTCTTATATATATTTATATAGTTTTATATAGTTTTATATAGATTCATATAGTTTTATATAGTTTTATTTGTTTTACATAGTTTTAAGGAGTTTCATATAGTATTATATAGTTTTATACAGTTTTATTGGTTTTATGTAGTTTGGTATAGTTCTCGATAATTTCATATAGTTTTATTAGTTTTATATAGTTTTAACTAGTTTTATATAGTTCTATATAATTTTATATAGTTTCATATAGTTTTATATAGTTTTATATAGTTTCTTATAATTTTATATAGTTTTATATAGTTTTATATAGTTTTATATAGTTTTATATAGTTTTATATAGTTTTATAAAGTTTTATATAGTATTATATGGTTTTATATAGTTTTATATAGTTTTATATAGTTTTATATAGTTTTATATAGTTTCTTATAATTTTATACAGTTTTATATAGTTTTAATAGTTTTATATAGTTTTATATGCTTTCATATAGTTTTATACAGTTTTATATAGTTTTATATAGTTTTATACTGTTTCAAATAGTTTTATATAGTTCTATATAATTTTTCATACTTTTATATAGTTTTAAATAGTTTTATATTGTCCTAGATAGTTTTACATAGTTTTACATAGTTTTACCGAGTTTTATTAGTTTTATATAGTTTTATATAGTTTAATATAGTTTTATATAGTTTTATATAGTTTTATATAGTTTTATAAAGTTTTATATAGTATTATATGGTTTTATATAGTTTTATATAGTTTTATATACTTTTATATAGTTTTATAAAGTTTTATATAGTTTTATATAGTTTTATATAGTTTTATATAGTTTTATATAGTTTTATATAGTTTTATATAGTTTTATATAGTTTTATATAGTTTTATACAGTTTTATATAGTTTTATATAGTTTTATATAGCTTTATTAGCTTTACATAGTTTTATGTTGTATTGTGTAGTTTTATACAGTTTTATATAGTTTTATATAGCTCTATATAATTTCATATAGTTTGATATAGTTTTGTATAGCTTTATATAGCTTTATATAGCTTCATATAGTTTTATATACTTTTATATAGTTTTATATAGTTTTATATAGTTTTATATAGTTTTATATAGTTTCATATAGTTTTATATAGTTTCATATCGTTTTACAATCTTTCGTATTGTTTTATTAGTTTCATATTGTTTTATATAGTTCTATATAGTTTCATATAGTTTAATTAGTTTTATGTAGTTTTATATATTTCTCGATAATTTCAAATAGTTTTAATAGTTTTATATAGTTTTATATGTTTGCAAATAGTTTTATATAGTTTTATACAGTCTGAAATAGTTTTCTATAGTTCCATATAATTTTATATGGTTTCATATAGTTTTATATATATTTTTATATAGTTTTGTATAGTTTTATATAGTTTTATTAGTTTTATATAGTTTTATATAGTTTCATATAGTTTTATATAGTTTTATATAGTTTTATATAGTTTTATTAGGTTTAAATCGTTTTATATAATTTTATTAGTTTCATATCGTTTTATAGAGTTATATATAGTTTTATATACTTTTATATGTTTTATATAGTTTTATATAGTTTTATATAGTTTTATATAGTTTTGTTAGTTTTTTATAGTTTTATATAGTTTCATATCGTTTTACAATCTTTCGTATTGTTTTATTAGTTTCATAATGTTTTATATAGTTCTATATAGTTTCATATAGTTTAATTAGTTTTATGCAGTTTTATATAGTATTATATAGTTTTATACAGTTTTATATAGTATTATATGGTTTTATATAGTTTTATATAGTTTTATATAGCTTTGTATAGTTTTATACAGTTTTAAATACTTTTATTTACTTCTACATATATTTTATATTTTTATATAGTTTTATATAATTTAATATTGTCCTATATAGTTTTATATAGTTTTATATAGTTTTATATAGTTTTATATGGTTTTATATAGTTTTATATAGTATTATATCGTTTCATATAGTTTCGTATAGTTTTATATAGTTTTATACAGTCTGAAATAGTTTTATATAGTTCCATATCATTTTATATGGTTTCATATAGGATTATATAGTTTTATATAGTTTTGTATAGTTTTATATAGTTTTATATAGTTTTATATATTTTTATATAGTTTTATATAATTTTATATAGTTTTATATAGTTTTATATAGTTTTATGTAGTTTTATATAGTTTCGTATAGTTTTATATAGTTTCATATCGTTTTACAATCTTTTGTATTGTTTTATTTGTTTCATATAGTTTTATGTAGTTCCATATAATTTTATATAGTTTTATATTGCATTATATAGTTATCTATAGTTTTATATAGTTTTACATAGTTTTATACAGTTTTAAATAGTTTTATATAGTTCTACATAATTTTTTATAGTTCTATATATTTTTATATAGTTCCATATAGTTTTATATAGTTTTATATAGTTTTATATAGTTTTATATAGTTTTATATAGTTTTATATAGTTTTATATAGTTTTATATAGTATTATGTGGTTATATATAGTTTTATATAGTTTTATATAGTTTTATACAGTTTTATATAGTTTCATATCATTTTACAATCTTTTGTTTTGTTTTATTAGTTTCATATTGTTTTATATAGTTCTAACTAGTTTCATATAGTTTTATATATTTGTATATAGTTTCATATAGTTACATAGTTTCATATCGTTTTACAATCTTTTGTTTTGTTTTAGTAGTTTCATATAGTTTTACATAGTTCTATATAGTTTCATATAGTTTTATATAGCTTTAAATAGATTCATATAGTTTTATATAGTTTTATTAGTTTTACATAGTTTTATGTAGCTTCATATAGTATTATACAGTTTTATACAGTTTTATTGGTTTTATGTAGTTTGGTATAATTCTCGATAATTTCATATAGTTTTATGTAGTTTTATGTAGTTTTATATAGTTTTACACAGTTTTAAATAGCTTCATATAGTTCTTTATGATTTTTTATAGTTTTATATAGTTTTATATAGTAACACATTGATTTATACGGTTTTATTAGTGTTATATAGTCTTAAATAGTTCTATATATTTTCATATAGTTTTATTAGTTTTATATAGTTTTATATAGTTTTATATAGTTTTATATAGTTTTATATAGTTTTATATAGTTTTATATAGTTTTGTATAGTTTTATATAGTTTTATATAGTCTTATATAGTTTTACATAGTTGCATATAGTTTTATATAGTTTTATTTAGTTTTATATACTTTTATGTAGTTTTATATAGTTCTATATAATTTTACATAGTTGTATATAATTTATATAATTTTATATAGTTTTATATAGTTTTATATATTTTTATATAGTTTTATAGAATTCTATATTGTTTTATATAGTTTTTATAGTTCTATATAATTCTATATTGTTTTATATAGTTTTGTATAGTTTTTTACAGTTTTATATAGTTTTGTATAGTTTTATATAGTTTTATGTAGTTTTATATTGCTTTATGTAGTTCTATATAGTTTTGTATAGTTTTATACAGTTTTAAATACTTTTATATACTTCTACATATATTTTATATTTTTATATAGTTTTATATAATTTAATATTGTCCTATATAGTTTTATATAGTTTTATAGTTTTATATAGTTTTATATAGTTTTATATAGTTTTATATAGTTTTCTATCTTTTTATATAGTTTGATATAGTTTTACACAGTTTTATTTAGTCCTATTAGTTTTGTATATTTGTATTACTTTTGTATAGTTTTATATAATTTTATATAGTAAGAAAGCCCTGGCGCATAAGTGAGTTATGCAGGCAAGATCTCGGAGCATCAGCGGCAGAGAAAATCTCAGTTACACGGTACCGCACACTCAGGTTTTGTCAAAAATCGAGCATGTATATACTGATATCTCGGGAGTTATAAGAAATAGTAAGATAAATCAAGCTGCATTTTCTGTTGGAGGACCTGGCGCATGAATGTGTGCAGCAGGAACGACCTCAGACCACCAGCTGCCGAGAAAACCACGCACTCATGGGGCCGGACACTGAGGGTCTGGGAAAAATCCAATATATATCTGGTGATATCTCGGGTGCTATTAGAGATAGCGCGTTAAACCAATGTGCATAGTCTGCAGGAGGCCCTTGCGCATGAATCTGTGCATCCAGAACAACCTCGGACCACCAGGGGCCGAGAAAACCACCGACTCATGGGGCCGGATACTGAGGGTCAGGGTAAAATCCAATATATATCTGGTGATATCTCGGGTGCCAATAGACATAGCTCAATAAATCAAAGTGCATTGGCTGCAAGGGGTCCTGGCGCATGAATCGTCGCAGCGGGATCGACCTCGGACCACCAGGGGCCGAGAAACCACCGGCGCATGGTGCCGGACACCCAAGTTCAGGGAAAAATCCAGGATGTATCTCATGATATCTCGGGTGCTATTAGATATAGCGCAATAAATCGAAGTGCATTGTCTGCAGGAGGCCATGGCGCATGAATCTGTCAGCGGGAATGACCTCGGACCACCAGGGGCCGAGAAAACCACCGACTCATGGGGCCGGATACGAAGGGTCAGGGAAAAATGCAATATATATCTCTTGATATCTCGGGTGCTATTACAGATAGCGCAATAAATCAAAGTGCCTTGTCTGCAGGATGCCCTGGTGCATGAATCTGTGCTGCTGGAACAACCTCGGACCACCAGGGGCCGTAAAAATTACAGATTTTCGGTATCCGTCATCCAAGGTCATGTAAAGATCCAGCATATATCTGGTGATACCTCGGGTGCTATTACAGATAGCGCGATAAATCAAAGTGTATTGTCTGCAGGAGGCCCTGGCGCATGAATCTGTGCAGCGGGAACGACCTCGCAATACCAGGCGCTGAGAAAACCACCGTCTCATGAGGCCGGACACGCAGGGTCAGGGAAAAATCCAATATATATCTGGTGATATCTCTGGTGCTATTAGAAATAGCACAATAAACCAAAGTGCCTTGTCTGCAGGAGGCCCTGGCGCATGAATCTGTGCACCGGGAATGACCTCGGAACACGAGGGGCCGAGAAAATTACAGATTTTCGGTATCCGTCACCCAAGGTCATGTAAAAATACAGCATATATCTGGTGATATCTCGGGTGCTATTAGAGATAGCGCGATAAATCAACGTGCATTGTCTGCAGAACGCCCAGGCGCATGAATCTGTGCAGCGGGATCGACCTCGGACCACCAGGGGCCGAGAAAACCACCGACACATGGGGCCGGACTGTCAGGTTCAGTGCAATATCCAATATATATCTGGTGATATCTCGGGAGCTATTACAGATAGCGCAATGAATCAAAGTCCATTGTCTGCAGGAAGCCCGGGCGAATGAACCCGTGCAGAGGGAACGGCCTCGGACAACCAGGGGCCGAGAAAACCACAGTCTCATGGGGCAGGACTGTCAGGGTCAGGGAAAGAACCAATATATATCTGGTGATGTCTCGGGTGCTATCAGAGAAAGAGCAATAAATCAAAGTGCATTGTCTGCTGGAGGCCCTGGCGCATGAATCTGTGCAGCAGGATCGACCTCGGACCACCAGGGGCCGAGAAAACCACCGACACATGGGGCCGGACTGTCAGGTTCAGTGCAATATCCAATATATATCTGGTGATATCTCGGGTGCTATTACAGATGGCGCAATGAATCAAAGTCCATTGTCTGCAGGAAGCCCGGGCGAATGAACCCGTGCAGCGGGAATGACATCGGACAACCATGGACCGAGAAAACCACCGATGCATGGGGCCGGATACTAAGGGTCAGGGTAAAATCCAATATATATCTGGTGATATCTCGGGCGCTATTAGAGATAGCGCAATAAATCAAAGTGAATTATCTGCAGGGGGCCCTGGCGCATGAATCTGTGCAGCGGGAACGACCTTGGACCACCAGGGGCCGAGAAAACCAGCGACACATGGGGCCGGACACCCAATGTCATGTAAAAATCCAGGATGTATCTGATGATATCTCGGGTGCTATTGGAGATAGCGCGATATATCAAAGTGCATTGTCTGCAGGAGGCCCTGGCGCATGAATCTGTGCAGCGGGAACGACCTCGGACCACCGGGGGCCGAGAAAATTACAGATTTTCGGTGTCCGTCAACCAAAGTCATGTAAAAATCCAGCATATATACGGTGCTTTCTCGGGTGTATTACAGATAGCGCGATAAACCAAACTGCACTGTCTGCAGGAGGCCCTGGCGCATGAATCTGTGCAGCGGGATCGACCTCGGACCACCAGGGGCCGAGAAAACCACCGTCTTATGGGGCCGGACACTCAGGGTCGGGGAAAAGTTCAATATATATCTGGTGATAACTCGGGTGCTATTATAGATAGCGGAATAAATCAAAGTCCATTGTCCGTAGGTGGCCTTGGCGCATGAATCTGTGCAGCAGGAACGACATCGGACCACCAGGGGCCGAGAAAATTACAGATTTTCGGTATCCGTCACCCAAGGTCATGTAAAAATCCAGCATATATCTGGTGATATCTAGGGTTCTATTACAGATAGCGCGAGAAATCAAACTGCACTGTCTGCAGGAGGCCCTGGCGCATGAATCTGTGCAGCGGGAACGACCTCGGACCACCGGGGGCCGAGAAAATTACAGATTTTCGGTGTCCGTCACCCAAAGTCATGTAAAAATCCAGCATATATACGGTGCATTCTCGGGTGTATTACAGATAGCGCGATAAATCAAAGTGCATTGCCTGCAGGAGGCCCGGGCGCATGAATCTGTGCAGCAGGAACGACATCGGACCACCAGGGGCCGAGAAAATTACAGATTTTCGGTATCCGTCACCCAATGTCATGTAAAAATCCAGCATATATCTGGTGATATCTAGGGTTCTATTACAGATAGCGCGATAAATCAAACTGCACTGTCTGCAGGAGGCCCTGGCGCATGAATCTGTGCAGCAGGAGCGCCCTCGGACCTCCAGGGGCCGAGAGAGCCACCGACACATGGGGCCGGACACACAAGTTCATGTAAAAATCCAGGATGTATCTGATCATATCTCGGGTGCTATTAGAGATAGCGCAATAAATCAAAGTGAATTATATGCAGGAGGCCCTGGCGCATGAATCTGTGCAGCGGGAACGACCTCGGACCACCGGGGGCCGAGAAAATTACAGATTTTCGGTGTCCGTCACCCAAAGTCATGTAAAAATTCAGCATATATCTGGTGATATCTCAGGTGCTATTACAGATAGCGCAATAAACCGAAGTGTATTGTCTGCAGGAGGCACTGGCGCATGCATCTGTGCATCGGGAATGACCTCGGACCACCAGGGGCCGAGAAAATCACCATCTCCTGAGGCCGGACACTCAGGGTCAGGGAAAAATCCAAAATATATCTGGACATATCTCGGGTGCTATTAGAGATAGCGCGATAAATCAAAGTGCATTGCCTGTAGGAGGCCCGGGCGCATGAATCTGTGCAGCAGGAACGACATCGGACCACCAGGGGCCGAGAAAATTACAGATTTTCGGTATCCGTCACCCAATGTCATGTAAAAATCCAGCATATATCTGGTGATATCTAGGGTTTTATTGCAGATAGCGCGATAAATCAAACTGCACTGTCTGCAGGAGGCCCTGGCGCATGAATCTGTGCAGCAGGAGCGCCGGACACCCAAGTTCATGTAAAAATCCAGGATGTATCTGATGATATCTCGGGTGCTATTAGAGATAGCGCGATAAATCGGAGTGCATTGTCTGCAGGAGTCCCTGGCGCATGAATCTGTGCAGCTTGTACGACCTCGGACCACTAGGGGCCGAGAAAACCACCGTCTCATGGGTCCGGACACTCAGGGTCGGGGAAAAATCACATATATATCTGGTGATATCTCGGGTGCTATTACAGATATCGCAATAAATCAAACTGCATTGTCTGTACGAGGCCCTGGCGCATGAATCTGTGCAGCTGGTACAACCTCGGGCCACCAGGGGCTGAGAAAACCACCGACACATGGGGCCGGACGCTCAGGCTCAGGGAAAAATCCAATATATATCTGGTGATATCTCTGGTGCTATTAGAAATAGCACAATAAACCAAAGTGCCTTGTCTGCAGGAGGCCCTGGCGCATGAATCTGTGCACCGGGAATGACCTCGGAACACGAGGGGCCGAGAAAATTACAGATTTTCGGTATCCGTCACCCAAGGTCATGTAAAAATACAGCATATATCTGGTGATATCTCGGGTGCTATTAGAGATAGCGCGATAAATCAACGTGCATTGTCTGCAGAACGCCCAGGCGCAAGAATCTGTGCAGCGGGATCGACCTCGGACCACCAGGGGCCGAGAAAACCACCGACACATGGGGCCGGACTGTCAGGTTCAGTGCAATATCCAATATATATCTGGTGATATCTCGGGAGCTATTACAGATAGCGCAATGAATCAAAGTCCATTGTCTGCAGGAAGCCCGGGCGAATGAACCCGTGCAGAGGGAACGGCCTCGGACAACCAGGGGCCGAGAAAACCACAGTCTCATGGGGCAGGACTGTCAGGGTCAGGGAAAGAACCAATATATATCTGGTGATGTCTCGGGTGCTATCAGAGAAAGAGCAATAAATCAAAGTGCATTGTCTGCTGGAGGCCCTGGCGCATGAATCTGTGCAGCAGGATCGACCTCGGACCACCAGGGGCCGAGAAAACCACCGACACATGGGGCCGGACTGTCAGGTTCAGTGCAATATCCAATATATATCTGGTGATATCTCGGGTGCTATTACAGATGGCGCAATGAATCAAAGTCCATTGTCTGCAGGAAGCCCGGGCGAATGAACCCGTGCAGCGGGAATGACATCGGACAACCATGGACCGAGAAAACCACCGATGCATGGGGCCGGATACTAAGGGTCAGGGTAAAATCCAATATATATCTGGTGATATCTCGGGCGCTATTAGAGATAGCGCAATAAATCAAAGTGAATTATCTGCAGGGGGCCCTGGCGCATGAATCTGTGCAGCGGGAACGACCTTGGACCACCAGGGGCCGAGAAAACCAGCGACACATGGGGCCGGACACCCAATGTCATGTAAAAATCCAGGATGTATCTGATGATATCTCGGGTGCTATTGGAGATAGCGCGATATATCAAAGTGCATTGTCTGCAGGAGGCCCTGGCGCATGAATCTGTGCAGCGGGAACGACCTCGGACCACCGGGGGCCGAGAAAATTACAGATTTTCGGTGTCCGTCAACCAAAGTCATGTAAAAATCCAGCATATATACGGTGCTTTCTCGGGTGTATTACAGATAGCGCGATAAACCAAACTGCACTGTCTGCAGGAGGCCCTGGCGCATGAATCTGTGCAGCGGGATCGACCTCGGACCACCAGGGGCCGAGAAAACCACCGTCTTATGGGGCCGGACACTCAGGGTCGGGGAAAAGTTCAATATATATCTGGTGATAACTCGGGTGCTATTATAGATAGCGGAATAAATCAAAGTCCATTGTCCGTAGGTGGCCTTGGCGCATGAATCTGTGCAGCAGGAACGACATCGGACCACCAGGGGCCGAGAAAATTACAGATTTTCGGTATCCGTCACCCAAGGTCATGTAAAAATCCAGCATATATCTGGTGATATCTAGGGTTCTATTACAGATAGCGCGAGAAATCAAACTGCACTGTCTGCAGGAGGCCCTGGCGCATGAATCTGTGCAGCGGGAACGACCTCGGACCACCGGGGGCCGAGAAAATTACAGATTTTCGGTGTCCGTCACCCAAAGTCATGTAAAAATCCAGCATATATACGGTGCATTCTCGGGTGTATTACAGATAGCGCGATAAATCAAAGTGCATTGCCTGCAGGAGGCCCGGGCGCATGAATCTGTGCAGCAGGAACGACATCGGACCACCAGGGGCCGAGAAAATTACAGATTTTCGGTATCCGTCACCCAATGTCATGTAAAAATCCAGCATATATCTGGTGATATCTAGGGTTCTATTACAGATAGCGCGATAAATCAAACTGCACTGTCTGCAGGAGGCCCTGGCGCATGAATCTGTGCAGCAGGAGCGCCCTCGGACCTCCAGGGGCCGAGAGAGCCACCGACACATGGGGCCGGACACACAAGTTCATGTAAAAATCCAGGATGTATCTGATCATATCTCGGGTGCTATTAGAGATAGCGCAATAAATCAAAGTGAATTATATGCAGGAGGCCCTGGCGCATGAATCTGTGCAGCGGGAACGACCTCGGACCACCGGGGGCCGAGAAAATTACAGATTTTCGGTGTCCGTCACCCAAAGTCATGTAAAAATTCAGCATATATCTGGTGATATCTCAGGTGCTATTACAGATAGCGCAATAAACCGAAGTGTATTGTCTGCAGGAGGCACTGGCGCATGCATCTGTGCATCGGGAATGACCTCGGACCACCAGGGGCCGAGAAAATCACCATCTCCTGAGGCCGGACACTCAGGGTCAGGGAAAAATCCAAAATATATCTGGACATATCTCGGGTGCTATTAGAGATAGCGCGATAAATCAAAGTGCATTGCCTGTAGGAGGCCCGGGCGCATGAATCTGTGCAGCAGGAACGACATCGGACCACCAGGGGCCGAGAAAATTACAGATTTTCGGTATCCGTCACCCAATGTCATGTAAAAATCCAGCATATATCTGGTGATATCTAGGGTTTTATTGCAGATAGCGCGATAAATCAAACTGCACTGTCTGCAGGAGGCCCTGGCGCATGAATCTGTGCAGCAGGAGCGCCGGACACCCAAGTTCATGTAAAAATCCAGGATGTATCTGATGATATCTCGGGTGCTATTAGAGATAGCGCAATAAACCAAAGTGAATTATCTGCAGCAGGCCCGGGCGCATGAATCTGTGCAGCGGGAACGACCTCGGACCTCCAGGAGCCGAGAAAATTACAGATTTTCGGTGTCCACCACCCAAAACCATGTAAAAATCCAACATATATATGGTGCTTTCTCGGGTGCAATTACAGATAGAGCGATAAATGAAAGTGAATTATCTGCAGGAAGCCCTGGCGCATGCTTCTGTGCAGCGGGAACGACCTCGGACCACCAGAGGCCGAGAAAACCACCGTCTCATGGGGCCGGACACTCAGGGTCGGGGAAAAGTCCAATATATATATGGTGATATCTCGGGTGCTATTAGAGATAGCGCAATAAACCAAAGTGAATTATCTGCAGGAGGCCCTGGCGCATGAATCTGTGCAGCGGGACCGACCTCGGATCACCAGGGTCCGAGAAAACCACCGTCTCATGGGGCCGGACACTCAGGGTCAGCGTAAAATCCAATATATATCTGGTGATATCTCGGGTGCTATTACAGATATCGCAATAAATCAAACTGCATTGTCTGTACGAGGCCCTGGCGCATGAATCTGTGCAGCTGGTACAACCTCGGGCCACCAGGGGCTGAGAAAACCACCGACACATGGGGCCGGACGCTCAGGCTCAGGGAAAAATCCAACATATATCTGGTGATATCTCGGGTGCTATTAGAGATAGCCCAATAAATCAAAGTGCATTGTCTGTAGGAGGCCCTGGCGCATGAATCTGTGCAGCTGGTACGACCTCGGACCACCAGGGGCCGAGAAAAGTACAGATTTTCGGTGTCCGTCACCCAAAGTCATGTAAAAATCCAGCATATATACGGTGCTTTCTCGGGTGTACTACAGATAGCGCGATAAACCAAAGTGTATTGTCTGCAGGAGGCCCTGGGGCATGAATCTGTGCAGCGGGAACGACCTCGGACCTCCAGGGGCCGAGAAAATCACCGACACATGGGGCCGGTCACTCAGGGTCAGGGAAAAATCCAATATATATCGGGTGATATCTTGGGTGCTATTAGAGATAGCGCAATAAACCGAAGTGTATTGTCTGCAGGATGCCCTGGCGCATGCATCTGTGCAGCGGGAATGACCTCGGACCACTAGGGGCCGAGAAAACCACCGTCTCCTGAGGCCGGACACTCAGGGTCAGGGAAAAATCCAAAATATATCTGGACATATCTCGGGTGCTATTAGAGATAGCGCGATAAATCAAAGTGCATTGCCTGTAGGAGGCCCGGGCGCATGAATCTGTGCAGCTGGAACGACATCGGACCACCAGGGGCCGAGAAAATTACAGATTTTCGGTATCCGTCACCCAATCTCATGTAAAAATCCAGCATATATCTGGAGATATCTAGGGTTTTATTACAGATAGCGCGATAAATCTAACTGCACTGTCTGCAGGAGGCCCTGGCGCATGAATCTGTGAAGCAGGAACGACAGCGGACCTCCAGGGGCCGAGAAAATTACAGATTTTCGGTGTCCGTCACCCAAAGTCATGTAAAAATTCAGCATATATCTGGTGATATCTCAGGTGCTATTACAGATAGCGCGATAAATCAAAGTGCATAGTCTGCGGGAAGCCCTGCCGCATGAATCTGTGCAGCGGGAACGACCTCGGACCACCAGAGGCCGAGAAAACCACGGTCTCATGGGGCCGGACACTCTGGATCAGGGATTAATATGGCATAAATCTGGTGATATCTAGGGTGCTTTTAGAGATAGCGCGATAAATCAAAGTTCATTGTCTGCACCAAGCCCTGGCGCGTGAATCTGCAGTGGGATCGACCTCGGACCATCAGGGGCCGAAAAAATTACAGATTTTCGGTACCCGTCACCCAAGGTCATGTAAAAATCCAGCATATAACTGGTGATATCTTGGGTACTATTGCAGATTGCGCGGTAAATCAAAGTGCATTGTCTGCAGGAAGCCCTGGCGCATGAATCTGTGTAGCGGCAACGACATCGGACTACCAGGGGCCGAGAAAACCACCGTCTCATGGGGCCGGACACTCAGGGTCAGGGTAAAATACTATATATTTCTGGTTATATCTCGTGTGCTATTACAGATAGCGCAATAAACCAAAGTGTATTGTCTGTAGGAGGCCCTGGCGCATGATTCTGTGCAGCGGGAACGACCTCGGGCCACCAGGGGCCGAGAAAATCACCGTCTCATGGGGCCGGACTGTCAGGGTCAGTGAAAAATCCAATATATATCTGGTGATATCTCGGGTGCTATTATAGATAGCGCAATAAACGAAACTGAATTATCTGCAGGAGGCCCTGGCGCATGCATCTGTGCAGCGGGAACGACCTCGGACCGCCAGGGGCCGAGAAAACCACCGACACATGGGGACGGACACTTAGAGTCAGGGAAAAATCCAATATATATCTGGTGATATCTCGGGTGCTATTAGAGATAGCGCAATAAACCAAAGTGAATTATCTGCAGGAGGCCCTGGCGCATGAATCTCTGCAGCGGGAACGAACTCGGGTCACCAGGGTCCGAGAAAACCACCGTCTCATGGGGCCGGTCACTCAGGGTCGGGGAAAAATCCAATATATATCTGGTGATATGTCGGGTGCAATTAGAGATACCGCAATAAACGAAACTGAATTATCTGCACGAGGCCCTGGCGCATGCATCTGTGCAGCGGGAACGACCTCGGACCACCAGGGGCCGAGAAAACCACCGTCTCATGGGGCCGGAGACTCAGGGTCAGGGAAAAATCCAATATATATCTGGTGATATCTCGGGTGCTATTACAGATAGCGCAATAAACCAAGGTGAATTATTTGCAGGAGGCCCTGGCGCATGAATCTGTGCAGCGGGAACGACCTCGGACCACCAGGGGCCGAGAAAACCACCATCTCATGGGGCCGGACACTCAGGGTCTGGGGAAAATCCAATATATATCTGGTGATATCTCGCGTGCCATTAGAGACTGCGCAATAAACCAAAGTGAATTATCTGCAGGAAGCCCTGGCGCATGCATCTGTGTAGCGGAAACGACCTCGGACCACCAGGGGCCGAGACAACCACCGTCTCATGGGGCCGGACACTCAGGGTCAGGGAAAAATCAAATATATATCTGGTGAAATCTCGGGTGCTATTACAGATAGCGCAATAAATCAAAGTGCATTGTCTGTAGGAGGCCCTGCCGCATGAATCTGGGCAGCGGGAACGACCTCGGGCCACCAGGGGCCGAGAAAGCCACCGTCTCATGGGGCCGGAGACTCAGGGTCAGGGAAAAATCCAATATATATCTGGTGATATCTCGGGTGCTATTACAGATAGCGCAATAAACCAAGGTGAATTATTTGCAGGAGGCCCTGGCGCATGAATCTGTGCAGCGGGAACGACCTCGGACCACCAGGGGCCGAGAAATCCACCGTCTCATGGGGCCGGACACTCAGGGTCAGGGTAAAATCCAATATATATCTGGTGATATCTCGGGTCCTATTAGAGATAGCGCAATAAATCAAAGTGCATTGTCTGCAGGAGGCCCTGGCGCATGAATCTGTGCAGCGGGTACGACCTCGGACCACCAGGGGCCGAGAAAACCACCGTCTCATGGGGCCGGACACTCAGGGTCAGGGAAAAACCCAATATGTATCTGGTGATATCTCGGGTGCTATTACAGATAGCGCAATAAATCAAAGTGCATTGTCTGTAGGAGGCCCTGGCGCATGAATCTGTGCCGCGGGAACGACCTCGGACCGCCAGGGGCCGAGAAAACCACAGTCTCATGGGGCCGGACACTCAGGGTCAGGGGAAAATCCAATATATATCTGGTGATATCTCGGGTGCTATTAGAAATAGCGCAATAAATCAAAGTGCATTGTCTGCAGGAAGCCCTGGCCCACGAATCTGTGGAGCAGGAACGAGCTCGGACCACCAGGGTCGAGAAAATTACAGATATTCGGAATTCGTCAACCAAGGTCATGTAAAAATCCAGCATATATCTGGTGATATCTCGGGTGCTATTAGAGATAGCGCGATAAATCAAAGTGCATTGTCTGCGGCAGACCCTGGCACATGAATCTGTGCAGCGGCAACGACCTCGGGCAACCAGGGGCCGAGGAAACCACCGTCTCATGGGGCCGGACACTCAGGGTCAGGGGAAAATCCAATATATATCTGGTGATATCTCGGGTGCTATTAGAGATAGCGCAATAAACGAAACTGAATTATCTGCAGGAGGACCTGGCGCATGCATCTCTGCAGCGGGAACGACCTCGGACCACCAGGGGCCGCGAAAATTACAGATTTTCGGTATCCGTCATCCAAAGTCATGTAAAAATCAAGCATATATATGGAGCTTTCTCGGGTGCTATTACAGATAGCGCAATAAATCAAAGTGCAGTGTCTGTAGGAGGCCCTGGCGCATGAATCGGTGCAGCGGGAACGACCTCGGACCACCAGGGGCCGAGAAAACCACCGTCTCATGGGGCCGGAAACTCAGGGTCAGGGGAAAATCCAATATATATCTGGTGACATCTCGGGTGCTATTAGAGATAGCGCAATAAACCAAAGTGGATTATCTGCAGGAGGCCCTAACGCATGCATCTGTGCAGCGGGAACGACCTCGGACCACCAGGGGCCGAGAAAACCGCCGTCTCATGGGGCCGGACACTCAGGGTCAGGGAAAAATCCAATATATATCTGGTGATATCTCGGGTGCTATTACAGATAGCGCAGTAAATCAAAGTGCATTGTCTGTAGGAGGCCCTGGCAAATGAATCTGTGCAGCGGGAACTACATCGGACCACCAGGGGCCGAGAAAATTACAGATTTTCGGTATCCGTCACCCAAAGTCATGTAAAAATCCAGCATATATTTGCTGCTTTCTCGGGTGCTATTACAGATAGGGCAATAAATCAATGTGCATTGTCTGTAGGAGGCCCTGGCACATGAATCTGGGCAGCGGGAACGTCCTCGGACCACCAGGGACAGAGAAAACCACCGACACATGGGGCCGCTCACCCAAGGTCATGTAAAAACCCTGGATGTATCTGATGATGCCTTGGGTGCTATTAGAGATAGAGCAATAAATCAAAGTGCATTGTCTGTAGGAGGCACTGGCGAATGAATCTGTGCAGCAGGAACTACCTCGGACCACCAGGGGCCGAGAAAATTACAGATATTCGGAATCCGTCACCCAAGGTCATGTAAAAATCCAGCATATATCTGGTGATATCTCGGGTGCTATTACAGATAGCGCAATAAATCAATGTGCATTGTCTGTAGGAGGCCCTGGCGCATGAATCTGGTCAGCGGGAACGACCTCGGACCACCAGGGGCCGAGAAAACCACCGTCTCATGGGGCCGGACGCTCAGGGTCAGGGAAAAATCCAATATATATCTGGTGCTTTCTCGGGTGCTATTACAGATAGCGCAATAAATCAACGTTCATTGTCTGTAGGATGCCATGGCGCATGAATCTGGGCAGCGGGAACGACCTCGGACCACCAGGGGCCGAGAAAACCAACGTCTCATGGGGCCGGACACTCAGGGTTAGGGGAAAATCCAATATATATCGGGTGATATCTCGGGTGCTATTAGAGATAGCGCAATACACCAAAGTGAATTATCTGCAGGAGGCACTGTCGCATGCATCTCTGCAGCGGGAACGACCTCGGACCACCAGGGGCCGTGAAAACCACAATCTCATGGTGCCGGACACTCAGGGTCTGGGGAAAATCCAATATATATCTGGTGATATCTCGGGTATTATTAGAGATAGCGCAATAAACCAAAGTGAATTATCTTCAGGGGGCCCTGGCGCATGAATCTGTTCAGCGGGAACGACCTCGGACCACCAGGGGCCGAGAAAACCACCGTCTCATGGGGCAGAACACTCAGGGTCAGGGAAAAATCCAATATATATCTGGTGATATCTCGCGTGCTATTAGAGACTGTGCAATAAACCAAAGTGAATTATCTGCAGGAAGCCCTGGCGCATGCATCTGTGTAGCGGGAACGACCTCGGACCACCAGGGGCCGAGACAACCACCGTCTCATGGGGCCGGACACTCAGGGTCAGGGAAAAATCAAATATATATCTGGTGAAATCTCGGGTGCTATTACAGATAGCGCAATGAATCAAAGTGCATTGTCTGTAGGAGGCCCTGCCGCATGAATCTGGGCAGCGGGAACGACGTCGGACCACCAGGGGCTGAGAAAACCACATTCTCATGGGGCCGGACACTCAGTGTCAGGGGAAAATCCAATATATATCTGGTGATATCTCGAGTGCTATTAGAGATAGCGCAATAAACCAAAGTGAATTATCTGCAGGAGGCCCTGGCGCATGAATGTGTGCAGCGGGAACGACCTCGGACCACCAGGAGCCGAGAAAACCACCGTCTCATGGGGCCGGACACTCAGGGTCGGGGAAAAGTCCAATATATATCTGGTGATATCTCGAGTGCTATTAGAGATAGTGCAATAAATCAAAGTGAATTATCTGCAGGAGGCCCGGGCGCATGAATCTGTGCAGCGGGAACGACCTCGGACCACCAGGGGCCTAGAAAACCACCGTCTCATGGGGCCGGACTGTCAGAGTCAGGGAAAACTCCATTATATATCTGGTAATATCTCGGGTGCTATTAGAGATAGCGCGATCAATCAAAGTGCATTGTCTGCGGCAGACCCTGGCGCATGAATCTGTGCAGCGGCAACGACCTCGGGCAACCAGGGGCCGAGGAAACCACCGTCTCATGGGGCCGGACACTCAGGGTCAGGGGAAAATCCAATATATATCTGGTGATATCTCGGGTGCTATTAGAGATAGCGCAATAAACGAAACTGAATTATCTGCAGGAGCACCTGGCGCATGCATCTCTGCAGCGGGAACGACCTCGGACCACCAGGGGCCGAGAAAATTACAGATTTTCGGTATCCGTCATCCAAAGTCATGTAAAAATCAAGCATATATATGGAGCTTTCTCGGGTGCTATTACAGATAGCGCAATAAATCAAAGTGCATTGTCTGTAGGAAGCCCTGGCGCATGATTCTGTGCAGCGGGAGCGACCTCGGACCACTAGGGGCCGAGAAAACCACCGTCTCATGGGGCCGGACACTCAGGGTCAGGGAAAAATCCAATATATATCTGGTGATATCTCGGGTGCTATTAGAGATAGCGCAATAAATCAAAGTGCATTGTGTGTAGGAGGCCCTGCCGCATCAATCTGGGCAGCGGGAACGACCTCGGACCACCAGGGGCCGAGAAAACCACAGTCTCATGGGGCCGGACGCTCAGGGTCAGGGAAAAATCCAATATATATCTGGTCATATCTCGGGTGCTATTACAGATAGAGCAATGAATCAAACTGCATTGTCTGTAGGAGGCCCTGGCGCATGAATCTGAGCAGCGGGAACGACCTCGGACCACCAGAGGCCGAGAAAACCACAGTCTCATGGGGCCGGACACTCAGGCTCAGTGGAAAATCCAATATATATCTGGTGATATCTCGGGTGTTATTACAGATAGCGCAATAAGCAAAAGTGAATTATCTGCAGGAGGCACTGGCGCATGAATCTGTGTAGCGGGAACGACCTCGGACCACCAGAGGCCGAGACAACCACCGTCTCATGGGGCCGGACACTCAGGGTCAGGGAAAAATCCAATATATATCTGGTGATATCTCGGGTGCTATTAGAGATAGCGCAATAAATCAAAGTGCATTGTGTGTAGGAGGCCCTGCCGCATCAATCTGGGCAGCGGGAACGACCTCGGACCACCAGGGGCCGAGAAAACCACAGTCTCATGGGGCCGGACGCTCAGGGTCAGGGAAAAATCCAATATATATCTGGTCATATCTCGGGTGCTATTACAGATAGAGCAATGAATCAAACTGCATTGTCTGTAGGAGGCCCTGGCGCATGAATCTGAGCAGCGGGAACGACCTCGGACCACCAGAGGCCGAGAAAACCACAGTCTCATGGGGCCGGACACTCAGGCTCAGGGGAAAATCCAATATATATCTGGTGATATCTCGGGTGTTATTACAGATAGCGCAATAAGCAAAAGTGAATTATCTGCAGGAGGCACTGGCGCATGAATCTGTGTAGCGGGAACGACCTCGGACCACCAGAGGCCGAGACAACCACCGTCTCATGGGGCCGGACACTCAGGGTCAGGGAAAAGTCAAATATATATCTGGTGATATCTCGGGTGCTATTAGAGATAGCGCAATAAAGCAAAGTGAATTATCTGCAGGAGGCCCTGGCGCATGAATCTGTGCAGCGGGAACGACCTCGGACCACCAGGGGCCGAGAAAACCACCGTCCAATGGGGCCGGACACTCAGGGTCAGGGAAAAATCAAATATATATCTGGTGAAATCTCGGGTGCTATTACAGATAGCGCAATAAATCAAAGTGCATTGTCTGTAGGAGGCCCTGCCGCATGAATCTGGGCAGCGGGAACGACCTCGGACCACCAGGGGCCGAGAAAACCACAGCCTCATGGGGCCGGACACTCAGGGTCAGGGAAAAATCCAATATATATCTGGTGATATCTCGGGTGCTATTAGAGATAGCGCAATAAACCAAAGTGAATTATCTGCAGGAGGCACTGGCGCATGAATCTGTGCAGCAGGATCGACATCGGACCACCAGGGGCCGAGAAAATTACAGATATTCGCAATCCGTCACCCAAAGTCATGTAAAAATCCAGCATATATATGGTGCTTTCTCGGGTGCAATTACAGATAGCGCAATAAATCAATGTGCATTGTCTGTAGGAGGCCCTGGCGCATGAATATGGGCAGCGGGAACGACCGCGGACCACCAGGGGCCGAGAAAACCACAGTCTCATGGGGCCGGACACTCAGGGTCAGAGGAAAATCCAATATATATCTGGTGATATCTCGGGTATTATTACAGATAGCGCAATAAACCAAAGTGAATTATCTGCAGGAGGCCCTGTCGCATGCGTGTGTGCAGCGGGAACGACCTTGGACCACCAGGGGCCGAGAAAACCACCGTCTCATGAGGCCGGACACTCAGGGTCAAGGGAAAATCCAATATATATCTGGTGATATCTCGGGTGCTATTAGAGATGGCGCAATAAACCAAAGTGAATTATCTGCAGGAGGCGCTGGCGCATGCATCTGTGCAGTGGGAACGACCTCGGACCACCAGGGGCCGAGGAAACCACCGTCTCATGGGGCCGGACACTCAGGGTCAGGGAAAAATCCAATATATATCTGGTGATATCTCGGGTGCTATTAGAGATAGCGCAATAAACCAAAGTGAATTATCTGCAGGAGGCTCTGGCGCATGAATCTGTGCAGCGGGAACGACCTCGGATCACCAGGGGCCGAGACAACCACCGTCTCATGGGGCCAGACACTCAGGGTCAGGGAAAAATCCAATATATATCTGGTGATATCTCGGGTGCTATTACAGATAGCGCAATAAATCAAAGTGCATTGCCTGTAGGAGGCCCTGGCGCATGAATCTGTGTAGCGGAAACGACCTCGGACCCCCAGGGGCCGCGAAAACCGCCGTCTCATGGGGCCGGACACTCAGGGTCAGGGAAAAATCCAATATATATCTGGTGATATCTCGGGTGCTATTACAGATATCGCAATAAATCAAAGTGCATTGTCTGTAGGAGGCCCTGGCGCATGACTCTGTGCAGCGGGAACGACCTCGGACCACCAGGGGCCGAGAAAACCACCGTCTCATGGGGCCGGACACTCAGGGTCAAGGGAAAATCCAATATATATCTGGTGATATCTCGGGTGCTATTAGAGATAGCGCAATAAACCAAAGTGAATTATCTGCAGGAGGCCCTGGCGCATGAATCTTTGTAGCGGGAACGACCTCGGACCCTCAGGGGCGGAGAAAACCGCCGTCTCATGGGGCCGGACACTCAGGGTCAGGGAAAAATCCAATATATATCTGGTGATATCTCGGGTGCTATTACAGATAGCGCAATAAATCAAAGTGCATTGTCTGTAGGAGGCCCTGGCGCATGACTCTGTGCAGCGGGAACGACCTCGGACCACCAGGGGCCGAGAAAACCACCGTCTCATGGGGCCGGATACTCAGGGTCAAGGGAAAATCCAATATATATCTGGTGATATCTCGGGTGCTATTAGAGATAGCGCAATAAAGCAAAGTGAATTATCTGCAGGAGGCCCTGGCGCATGAATCTGTGCAGCGGGAACGACCTCGGACCACCAGTGGCCGAGAAAACCACCGTCTCATGGGGCCGGACGCTCAGGGTCAGGGAAAAATCCAATATATATCTGGTTATATCTCGGGTGCTATTACAGATAGCGCAATAAATCTAAGTGCATTGTATGTAGGAGGTCCTGGCGCATGAATCTGTGCAGCGGGAACGACCTCGGACCACCAGGGGCCGAGAAAACCACAGTCTCATGGGGTCGGACACTCAGGGTCAGGGGAAAATCCAATATATATGTGGTGATATCTCGGGTGCTATAACAGATAGCGCAATGAATCAAACTGCACTGTCTGTAGGAGGCCCTGATGCATGAATCTGTGCAGCGGGAACGACCTCGGACCACCAGGGGCCGAGAAAACCACAGTCTCATGGGGTCGGACACTCAGGGTCAGGGGAAAATCCAATATATATCTGGTGATATCTCGGGTGCTATTACAGATAGCGCAATAAATCAAAGTGCATTGTCTGTAGGAGGCCCTGGCGCATGACTCTGTGCAGCGGGAACGACCTCGGACCACCAGGGGCCGAGAAAACCACCGTCTCATGGGGCCGGATACTCAGGGTCAAGGGAAAATCCAATATATATCTGGTGATATCTCGGGTGCTATTAGAGATAGCGCAATAAAGCAAAGTGAATTATCTGCAGGAGGCCCTGGCGCATGAATCTGTGCAGCGGGAACGACCTCGGACCACCAGTGGCCGAGAAAACCACCGTCTCATGGGGCCGGACGCTCAGGGTCAGGGAAAAATCCAATATATATCTGGTTATATCTCGGGTGCTATTACAGATAGCGCAATAAATCTAAGTGCATTGTATGTAGGAGGTCCTGGCGCATGAATCTGTGCAGCGGGAACGACCTCGGACCACCAGGGGCCGAGAAAACCACAGTCTCATGGGGTCGGACACTCAGGGTCAGGGGAAAATCCAATATATATGTGGTGATATCTCGGGTGCTATAACAGATAGCGCAATGAATCAAACTGCACTGTCTGTAGGAGGCCCTGATGCATGAGTCTGAGCAGCGGGAACGACCTCGGACCGCCAGAGGCCGAGAAAACCACAGTCTCATGGGGCCGGACATTCAGGGTCAGGGGAAAATCCAATATATATCTGGTGATATCTCGGGTGCTATTAGAGATAGCGCAATAAACCAAAGTGAATTATCTGCAGGAGGCCCTGGCGCATGAATCTGTGCAGCGGGAACGACCTCGGACCACCAGGGGCCGAGAAAACCACCGTCCAATGGGGCCGGACGCTGAGGGTCAGGGAAAAATCCAATATATATCTGGTGATATCTCGGGTGCTATTACACATAGCGCAATAAATCAAAGTGCATTGTCTGTAGGAGGCCCTGCCGCATGAATCTGGGCAGCGGGAACGACCTCGGACCACCAGGGGCCGAGAAAACCACAGCCTCATGGGGCCGGACACTCAGGGTCAGGGAAAAATCCAATATATATCTGGTGATATCTCGGGTGCTATTAGAGATAGCGCAATAAACCAAAGTGAATTATCTGCAGGAGGCCCTGGCGCATGAATCTGTGCAGCAGGATCGACATCGGACCACCAGGGGCCGAGAAAATTACAGATATTCGCAATCCGTCACCCAAAGTCATGTAAAAATCCAGCATATATACGGTGCTTTCTCGGGTGCAATTACAGATAGCGCAATAAATCAATGTGCATTGTCTGTAGGAGGCCCTGGCGCATGAATATGGGCAGCGGGAACGACCGCGGACCACCAGGGGCCGAGAAAACCACAGTCTCATGGGGCCGGACACTCAGGGTCAGAGGAAAATCCAATATATATCTGGTGATATCTCGGGTATTATTACAGATAGTGCAATAAACCAAAGTGAATTATCTGCAGGAGGCCCTGGCGCATGAGTCTGTGCAGCGGGAACGACCTTGGACCACCAGGGGCCGAGAAAACCACCGTCTCATGAGGCCGGACACTCAGGGTCAAGGGAAAATCCAATATATATCTGGTGATATCTCGGGTGCTATTAGAGATAGCGCAATAAACCAAAGTGAATTATCTGCAGGAGGCGCTGGCGCATGCATCTGTGCAGCGGGAACGACCTCGGACCACCAGGGGCCGAGGAAACCACCGTCTCATGGGGCCGGACACTCAGGGTCAGGGTAAAATCAAATATATATCTGGTGATATCTCGGGTGCTATTAGAGATAGCGCGATCAATCAAAGTGCATTGTCTGCGGCAGACCCTGGCGCATGAATCTGTGCAGCGGCAACGACCTCGGGCAACCAGGGGCCGAGGAAACCACCGTCTCATGGGGCCGGACACTCAGGGTCAGGGGAAAATCCAATATATATCTGGTGATATCTCGGGTGCTATTAGAGATAGCGCAATAAACGAAACTGAATTATCTGCAGGAGCACCTGGCGCATGCATCTCTGCAGCGGGAACGACCTCGGACCACCAGGGGCCGAGAAAATTACAGATTTTCGGTATCCGTCATCCAAAGTCATGTAAAAATCAAGCATATATATGGAGCTTTCTCGGGTGCTATTACAGATAGCGCAATAAATCAAAGTGCATTGTCTGTAGGAAGCCCTGGCGCATGAATCTGAGCAGCGGGAACGACCTCGGACCACCAGAGGCCGAGAAAACCACAGTCTCATGGGGCCGGACACTCAGGCTCAGGGGAAAATCCAATATATATCTGGTGATATCTCGGGTGTTATTACAGATAGCGCAATAAGCAAAAGTGAATTATCTGCAGGAGGCACTGGCGCATGAATCTGTGTAGCGGGAACGACCTCGGACCACCAGAGGCCGAGACAACCACCGTCTCATGGGGCCGGACACTCAGGGTCAGGGAAAAATCAAATATATATCTGGTGATATCTCGGGTGCTATTAGAGATAGCGCAATAAAGCAAAGTGAATTATCTGCAGGAGGCCCTGGCGCATGAATCTGTGCAGCGGGAACGACCTCGGACCACCAGGGGCCGAGAAAACCACCGTCCAATGGGGCCGGACGCTGAGGGTCAGGGAAAAATCCAATATATATCTGGTGATATCTCGGGTGCTATTACACATAGCGCAATAAATCAAAGTGCATTGTCTGCAGGAAGCCCTGGCTCATGATTCTGTGCAGCGGGAACGACCTTGGACCAGGGGCCGAGAAAATCACCGTCTCATGGAGCCGGACTGTCAGGGTCAGGGAAAAATCCAATATATATCTGGTGATATCTCGGGTGCTATTACAGATAGCGCAATAAATCAAAGTGCATTGTCTGTAGGAGGCCCTGGCTCATGAATTTGTGCAGCCGGAACGACCTCGGACCACCAGGGGCCGAGAAAACCACAGTCTCATGGGGCCGGACACTCAGGGTCAGTGGAAAATCCAATATATATCTGGTGATATCTCGGGTGCCATTAGAGATAGCGCAATAAACCACAGTGAATTATCTGCAGGAGGCCCTGGCGCATGAATCTGTGCTGCGGGAACGACGTCGGACCAACAGGGGCCGAGAAAATCACCGTCTCATGGGGCCGGACTGTCAGGGTCAGGAAAAAATCCAATATATATCTGGTGATATCTCGGGTGTTATTACAGATAGCGCAATAAATCAAAGTGAATTATCTGCAGGGGGCCCTGGCGCATGAATCTGTGCAGCGGGAACGACCTCGGACCACCAGGGGCCGAGAAAACCACAGTCTCATGGGGCCGGGCGCTCAGGGTCAGGGGAAAATCCAATATATATCTTGTGATATCTCGGGTGCTATTAGAGATAGCGCAATAAACCAAAGTGAATGATCTGCATGAGGCCCGGGCACATGAATCTGTGCAGCGGGAACGACCTCGGACCACCAGGGGCCGAGAAAACCAGCGTCTCATTGGGCCGGACACTCAGGTTCAGGGAAAAATCCAATATATATCTGGTGATATCACGGGTGCTATTACAAATAGCGCAATAAATCAAAGTGCATTGTCTGTAGGAGGCCCTGGCGCATAAATCTCTGCACCTGGAACGACCTCGGACCACCAGAGGCCGAGAAAATCACCGTCTCATGGGGCCGGACTGTCAGGGTCAGGAAAAAATCCAATATATATCTGGTGATATCTCGGGTGTTATTACAGATAGCGCACTAAACCAAAGTGAATTATCTGCAGCGGGTCCCTGGTGCATGAATCTGTGCAGCGGCAACGACCTCGGACCACCAGGGGCCGAGAAAACCACCGACACATGGGGCAGCACAGGCAAGGTCATGTAAAAACCCAGGATGTATCTGATGATATCTCGGGTGCTATTAGAGATAGCGCAATAAACCAAAGTGCAGTGCCTGTAGGAGGCCCTGGCGCATGAATCTGTTCAGCGGGAACGACCTCGGACCACCAGGGGCCGAGAAAACCACAGTCTCATGGGGCCGGACGCTCAGGGTCAGGGGAAAATCCAATATATATCTTGTGATATCTCGGGTGCTATTACAGATAGCGCAATATATCAAAGTGCATTGCCTGTAGGATGCTCTGCCGCATGAATCTGGTCAGCGGGAACGACCTCGGACCACCAGGGGCCCGAGAAACATACAGATTTTCGGTGTCCGTCACCCAAAGTCATGTAAATATCCAGCATATATATGGTGCTTTCCCGGGTGCTATTAGAGATAGCGCGATAAATCAAAGTGAATTATCTGCAGGAGGCCCTGGCGCATGCATCTGTGCAGCTGGAACGACCTCGGACCACCAGGGGCCGAGAAAACCACCGTCTCATGAGGCCGGACACTCAGGGTCAGGGAAAAATCCAATATATATCTGGTGATATCTCGGGTGCTATTACAGTGAGCGCGATAAATCAAAGTGCATTGTCTGTAGGAGGCCCTGGCGCATGAACCTGTGCAGCGGGAACGACCTCGGTTCACCAGGAGCCGAGGAAACCACCGTGCCATGGGGCCGGACCCTCAGGGTCAGGGAAAAATCCAATATATATCTGGTGATATCTCGGGTGCTATTACAGATAGCGCGATAAATCAAAGTGCATTGTCTGGAGGAAGCCCTGGCGCATGAATCTGTGCAGCGGGAACTAGCACGGACCGCCAGGGCTCGAGAAAACCACCGTCTCATGGGGCCTGACACTCAGGGTCAGGGAAAAATCCAATATATATCTGGTGATATCTCGGGTGCTATTAGAGATAGCACAATAAACCGAAGAGAATTGTCTGCAGGAGGCCCTGGCGCATGAATCTGAGCAGCGGGAATGACCTCGGGCGTCAAGGGGTCGAGAAAATTACAGATGTTCGGTATATGTCACCCATGGTCATGTAAAAATCCAGCATATATCTGGTGACATCTCGGGTGCTATTACAGATAGCGCGATAAATCAAAGTGCATTATCTGTAGCAGGCCCTGGCGCATAAATCTGTGCAGCAGGAACGACCTCGAACCACCAGGGGCCGAGAAAACCACCGTCACATGGGGCCGGACACTCAGGGTCGGGGAAAAATATAATATATATCTGGTGATATCTCGGGTGCTATTAGAGATAGCGCAATAATCCAAAGTGAATTATCTGCAGGAGGCCCTGGCGCATGAATCTGTGCAGCGGGAACGACCTCGGACCACCAGGGGCCGAGAAAACCACCGTCTCATGGGGCCGGACACTCAGGGTCAGCGAAAAATCCAATATATAATTGGTGATATCTCGGGTGCTATTAGAGATAGCGCGATATATCGAAGTGCATTGTATGCAGGAGCGCCTAGCGCATGAATCTGTGCAGCGAGATCGACCTCGGACCACCAGGGGCCGAGAAAACCACCGTCTCATGGGGCCGGACACTCGGGGTCGGGGAAAAATCCAATATATATCTGGTGCTATCTAGGGTGCTATTAGAGATAGCGCAATAAACCAAAGTGAGTTATCTGCAGGAGGCCCTGGCGCATGCATCTGTGCAGCGGCAACGACCTCTGACCACCAGGGGCCGAGAAAACCACCGTCTCATTGGGCCGGACACTCAGGGTCAGGGAAAAATCCAATATATATCTGGTGATATCTCGGGTGCTATTAGAGATAGCGCAATAATCCAAAGTGAATTATCTGCAGGGGACGCTGGCGCATGAATCTGTGCAGCGGGAACGACCTAGGACCACCAGGGGCCGAGAAAACCACCGTCTCATGGGGCCGGACACTCAGGGTCGGGGAAAAATCCAATATATATCTGGTGATATCTCGGGTGCTATTACAGATAGCGCAATAAATCAAAGTGCATTGTCTGTAGGAGGCCCTGGCGCATGAATCTGTGCAGCGGGAACGACCTCGGACCACCAGGGGCCGAGAAAATCACCGTCTCATGGGGCAGGACTGTCAGGGTCAGGGAAAAATCCAATATATATCTGGTGATATCTCGGGTGCTATTAGAGATAGCGCAATAAACCAAAGTGAATTGTCTGCAGGAGGCCCTGGCGCATGAATCTGTGCAGCGGCAACGACCTCGGACCACCAGGGGCCGAGAAAATCACCGTCTCATGGGGCCGGACTGTCAGGGTCCGGCAAAAATCCAATATATATCTGGTGATATCTCGGGTGCTATTAGAGATAGCGCAATAAATCAAAGTGCATTGTCTTTAGGAGGCCCTGGCGCATGAATCTGTGCAGCAGGAACGACATCGGACCACTAGGGGCCGAGAAAACCACCGTCTCCTGGGGCCGGACTCTCAGGGTCGGGGAAAAATATAATATATATCTGGTGATATCTCGGGTGCTATTAGAGATAGCGCAATAATCCAAAGTGAATTATCTGCAGGAGGCCCTGGCGCATGAATCTGTGCAGCGGGAACGACCTCGGACCACCAGGGGCCGAGAAAACCACCGTCTCATGGGGCCGGACACTCAGGGTCAGCGAAAAATCCAATATATAATTGGTGATATCTCGGGTGCTATTAGAGATAGCGCGATATATCGAAGTGCATTGTATGCAGGAGCGCCTAGCGCATGAATCTGTGCAGCGAGATCGACCTCGGACCACCAGGGGCCGAGAAAACCACCGTCTCATGGGGCCGGACACTCGGGGTCGGGGAAAAATCCAATATATATCTGGTGCTATCTAGGGTGCTATTAGAGATAGCGCAATAAACCAAAGTGAGTTATCTGCAGGAGGCCCTGGCGCATGCATCTGTGCAGCGGCAACGACCTCTGACCACCAGGGGCCGAGAAAACCACCGTCTCATTGGGCCGGACACTCAGGGTCAGGGAAAAATCCAATATATATCTGGTGATATCTCGGGTGCTATTAGAGATAGCGCAATAATCCAAAGTGAATTATCTGCAGGGGACGCTGGCGCATGAATCTGTGCAGCGGGAACGACCTAGGACCACCAGGGGCCGAGAAAACCACCGTCTCATGGGGCCGGACACTCAGGGTCGGGGAAAAATCCAATATATATCTGGTGATATCTCGGGTGCTATTACAGATAGCGCAATAAATCAAAGTGCATTGTCTGTAGGAGGCCCTGGCGCATGAATCTGTGCAGCGGGAACGACCTCGGACCACCAGGGGCCGAGAACATCACCGTCTCGTGGGGCAGGACTGTCAGGGTCAGGGAAAAATCCAACATATATCTGGTGATATCTCGGGTGCTACTACAGATAGCGCAATGCACCAAAGTGCATTGTCTGTAGGAGGCGCTGGCGCATGAATCTGTGTAGCGGGAACGACCTCGTACCACCAGGGGCCGAGAAAACCACCGTCCCATGGGGCCGGACACTCAGGGTCAGGGGAAAATCCAATATATATCTGGTGATATCTCGGGTGCTATTACAGATAGCGCGATAAATCAAAGTGCTTTGTCTGCGAGAGGCCCTGGCGAATGAATCTGTGTAGCAGGAACGACCTCGGACCACCAGGGGCCGAGAAAACCACCGTCTCATGGGGCCGGACACTCAGGGTCAGGGAAAAATCCAATATATAACTGGTGATATCTCGGGTGCTATTAGAGATAGCGCAATAAACAAAAGTGTATTATCTGCAGGGGACGCTGGCGCATGAATCTGTGCAGCGGGAACGACCTCGGACCACCAGGGGCCGAGAAAACTACAGTCTCATGGGGCCGGACACACATGGTCAGGGGAAAATCCAATATATATCTGGTGATATCTCGGGTGCTATTAGACATAGCGCAATAAACCAAAGTGAATTATCTGCAGGAAGCCCTGGCGCATGAATCTCTGCAGCGGGATCGACCTCGGATCACCAGGGGCCGAGAAAATTACAGATATTCGGAATCCGTCACCCATGGTCATGTAAAAATCCAGCATAGATCTGGTGATATCTCGGGTGCTAATACAGATTGCGCGATAAATCAAAGTGCATTGTCTGCAGGAAGCCCTGGCGCATGAATCTTTGTAGCGGGAACGATCTCGGACAACCAGGGCCCGAGAAAACCACCAACTGATGGGTCCGGATACTAACGGTCAGGTAAAAATACAATATATATCTGGTGATACCTCGGGTGCTATTAGAGATGACGCAATAAACCACAGTGCATTGTCTGTAGGAGGCCCTGGCGCATGAATCTGAGCAGCAGAAACGACTTCGGAACACCAGGGGCCGAGAAAATTACAGATTTTCGGTATCCGTCACCCAATGTCATGTAAAAATCCAATATATATATGGTGCTTTCCCGGGTGCTATTACAGATAGCGCACTAAACCAAAGTGAATTATCTGCAGGGGGCCCCGGTGCATGAATCTGTGCAGCGGGAACGAGCTCGGACCACCAGGGGCCGAGAAAACCACCGTCTCATGGGGTCGGACACTCAGGGTCAGGGAAAAATCCAATATATATCTGGTGATATCTCGGGTGCTTTTAGAGATAGCGCTATAAACCAAAGTGAATTATCTGCAGGAGGCCCGGGCGCATGAATCTGTGCAGCGGGAACAAACTCGGACCACCGGGGGCCGAGAAAATCACCGTCTCATGGGGCCGGACTGTCAGGGTCAGGGAAAAATCCATTATATATCGGGTGATATCTCGGGTGCCATTACAGATAGCGCAATAAATCAAAGTGCATTGTCTGTAGGAAGCCCTGCCGCATCAGTCTGTGCAGCGGGAACGACCTCGGACCACCAGGGGCCGAGAAAACTACCGTCTCATGGGGCCGGACACTCAGGGTCATGGAAAAATCCAATATATATCTGGTGATATCTCGGGTGCTATTAGAGATAGCGCAATAAACCAAAGTGCATTGTCTGCAGGAGGTTCTGGCGCATGAATCTGTGCAGCGGGAACGACCTCGGAACACCAGGGGCCGAGAAAATCACTGTCTCATGGGGCCTAACTGTCAGGGTCAGGGTCAGGGTCAGGGAAAAATCCAATATATGTCTGGTGATATCTCGGGTGCCATTACAGATAGCGCAATAAATCAAAGTGCATTGTCTGTAGGAGGCCTTGGTGCATGAATCTGTGCAGAGGGAACGACCTCGGACCACCAGGGGCCGAGAAAACTACCGTCTAATGGGGCCGGACACTCAGGGTCAGGGAAAAATCCAATATATATCTGGTGATATCTCGGGTGCTATTAGAGATAGCGCTATAAACCAAAGTGAATTATCTGCAGGAGGCCCGGGCGCATGAATCTGTGCAGCGGGAACAAACTCGGACCACCGGGGGCCGAGAAAATCACCGTCTCATGGGGCCGGACTGTCAGGGTCAGGGAAAAATCCATTATATATCGGGTGATATCTCGGGTGCCATTACAGATAGCGCAATAAATCAAAGTGCATTGTCTGCAGGAGGCCCTGGCGCATGAATCTTTGCAGCGGGAACGACGTCGGACCACCAGGGGCCGAGAAAACCACCGTCTCATGGGGTCTGACACTCAGGGTCAGGGATAAGTCCAATATATATGTGGTGATATCTCGGGTGCTATTACAGATAGCGCGATAAATCAAAGTGCTTTGTCTGCGAGAGGCCCTGGCGAATGAATCTGTGCAGCGGGAACGACCTCGGACCACCAGGGGCCGAGAAAACTACCGTCTCATGGGGCCGGACACCCAGGGTCAGGGAAAAATCCAATATATATCTGGCGATATCTTGGGTGCTATTACAGGAAGCGCAATAAATCATAGTACATTGTCTGTAGGAGGCCCTGGCGCATGAATCTGTGCAGCGTTATCGACCTCGGACTACCAGGGGCCGGGAAAACCACCGTCACATGGGGCCGGACTGTCAGGGTCAGGGAAAAATCCAATATATATATGGTGAGATCTCGGGTGCTATTAGAGATAGCGCAATAAATCAAAGTGAATTATCTGCAGGCTGCCCTCGCGCATGAATCTGTGCAGCGGAATCGACCTCGGTCCACGAGGGACCGAGAGAACCATCGACACATGGGGCTGGACTGTCAGGGTCAAGGAAAAATCCATTACATCTCTGGTGAAAACTCGGGTGCTATTACAGATAGCGCAATAAACCAAAGTGAATTATCTGCGGGAGGCCCTGGCGCATGAATCTGTAGAGCAGGAAATACCTCGGATGTCCAGGGGCCGAGAAAATTACAGATTTTCGGTATCTGTCACCCAACGTCATGTAAAAATCCAATATATATATGGTGCTTTCCCGGGTGCTATTACAGAGAGCGCGATAAATCAAAGTGAATTATCTGCAGGAGGCCCTGGCGCATGCATCTGTGCAGCGGGAACGACCTCGGACCACCAGGGGCCGAGAAAACCACCGTCTCATGGGGCCGGACTGTCAGGGTCAGGGAAAAATCCATTATATATCTAGTGATATCTCGGGTGCTGTTAAAGATAGCATGATAAATCAAAATGAATTATCTGCAGGAGGCCCTGGCGCACGCATCTGTGCAGCGGAATCGACCTCGGTCCGCGAGGGACCGAGAGAACCATCGACACATGGGGCTGGACTGCCAGGGTCAAGGAAAAATCCATTACATCTCTGGTGATAACTCGGGTGCTATTACAGATAGCGCAATAAACCAAAGTGAATTATCTGCGGGAGGCCCTGGCGCATGAATCAGTGCAGCGGCAACGACCTCGGACCACCAGGGGCCGAGAAAACCACCGTCTCATGGGGTCGGACACTCAGGGACAGGGAAAAATCCAATATATATGTGGTGATATCTCGGGTGCTATTACAGATAGCGCAAAAAATCAAAGTGAATTGTCTGTAGGAGGACCTGGCGCATGAATCTGTGCAGCGGGAACGACCTCGGTCCACCAGGGGCCGAGAACACCACCGTCACATGGGGCCGGACTGTCAGGGTCAGGGAAAAATCCAATATATATATGGTGAGATCTCGGGTGCTATTAGAGATAGCGCAATAAATCAAAGTGAATTATCTGCAGGCTGCCCTGGCGCATGAATCTGTGCAGCGGGATCGACCTCGGACCACGAGGGACCGAGAGAACCATCGACACATGGGGCCGTACACTCAGGGTCAGGGGAAAATCCAATATATATGTGGTGATATCTCCGGTGCTATTAGAGATAGCGCAATAAATCAAAGTGAATTATCTGCAGGCTGCCCTGGCGCATGAATCTGTGCAGCGGGATCGACCTCGGACCACCAGGGGCCGAGAAAATTACAGATATTCGGAATCCGTCACCCAAGGTCGTGTAAAAATCCAGCATATATCTGGTGATATCTCTGGTGCTATTGGAGATACCGCAATAAACCAAAGTGAATTATCTGCAGGAGGCCCTGATGCATGAATCTGTGCAGCAGGAACGACCTCGGACCCCCAGGGGTCGAGAAAACCACCGTCTCATGTGGCCGGACACTCAGGGTCAGGGGAAAATCCAATATATATCTGGTGATATCTCCGGTGCTATTAGAGATAGCGCAATAAACAAAAATGAATTATCTGCAGGAGGCCCTGGCGCATGAATCTGTGCAGCGGGAACGACCTCGGACCACCAGGGGCCGAGAAAACCACTGTCTCATGCGGTCGGACACTCAGGGTCAGGGAAAAATCCGATATATATGTGGTGATATCTAGGGTGCTATTAGAGATAGCGCAATAAACCAAAGTGCATTGTCTGCAGGAGGCCCTGGCGCATGAATTTGTGCAGCGGGAACGACCTTGGACCACCAGGTGCCGAGAAAACCACCGTCACATGGGGCCGGACACTCAGGGTCAGTGGAAAATCCAATATATATCTGGTGATATCTCGGGTGCTATGAGAGATAGCGCAATAAATCAAAGTGCATTGTCTGTAGGAGGCCCTGGCGCATGAATCTGTTCAGCGGGAACGACCTCGGACCACGAGGGACCGAGAAAATCACCCTCTCATTGGGCCTGGCTGTCAGGGTCAGGGAAAAATCCAATATATATCTGGTGATATCTCGGGTGCTATTACTGATAGCGCAATAAACCAAAGTGAATTGTCTGCAGGAAGCCCTGGCGCATGAATCTGTTCAGCGGGATCGACCTCGGACCACGAGGGACCGAGAAAACCATCGACACATGGTGCCGGACTCTCCGGGTCAAGGAAAAATCCAATATATATCTGGTGATATCTCGGGTGCTATTAGAGATAGCGCAATAAATCAAAGTGCATTGTCTGTAGGAGGCCCTGGCGCATGAATCTGTGCAGCGGGATCGACCTCGGACCACCAGGGGCCGAGAAAACCACCGACACTTGGGGCCGTACGCTCAGGGTCAGGGGAAAATCCAATATATATCTGGTGATATCTCCGGTGCTATTAGAGATAGCGCAATAAATCAAAGTGAATTATCTGCAGGCTGCCCTGGCGCATGAATCTGTGCAGCGGGATCGACCTCGGACCACCAGGGGCCGAGAAAATTACAGATATTCGGAATCCGTCACCCAAGGTCGTGTAAAAATCCAGCATATATCTGGTGATATCTCTGGTGCTATTGGAGATACCGCAATAAACCAAAGTGAATTATCTGCAGGAGGCCCTGGCGCATGAATCTGTGCAGCAGGAACGACCTCGGACCCCCAGGGGTCGAGAAAACCACCGTCTCATGTGGCCGGACACTCAGGGTCAGGGGAAAATCCAATATATATCTGGTGATATCTCCGGTGCTATTAGAGATAGCGCAATAAACAAAAATGAATTATCTGCAGGAGGCCCTGGCGCATGAATCTGTGCAGCGGGAACGACCTCGGACCACCAGGGGCCGAGAAAACCACTGTCTCATGCGGTCGGACACTCAGGGTCAGGGAAAAATCCGATATATATCTGGTGATATCTCGGGTGCTATTAGAGATAGCGCGATATATCAAAGTGCATTGTCTGCAGGAGGCCCTGGCGCATGAATCTGTGCAGCGGGAACGACCTTGGACCACCAGGTGCCGAGAAAACCACCGTCACATGGGGCCGGACACTCAGGGTCAGTGGAAAATCCAATATATATCTGGTGATATCTCGGGTGCTATTACTGATAGCGCAATAAACCAAAGTGAATTGTCTGCAGGAAGCCCTGGCGCATGAATCTGTTCAGCGGGATCGACCTCGGACCACGAGGGACCGAGAAAACCATCGACACATGGGGCCGGACTCTCCGGGTCAAGGAAAAATCCAATATATATCTGGTGATATCTCGGGTGCTATTAGAGATAGCGCAATAAATCAAAGTGCATTGTCTGTAGGAGGCCCTGGCGCATGAATCTGTGCAGCGGGATCGACCTCGGACCACCAGGGGCCGAGAAAACCACCGACACTTGGGGCCGTACACTCAGGGTCAGGGGAAAATCCAATATATATCTGGTGATATCTCCGGTGCTATTAGAGATAGCGCAATAAACAAAAATGAATTATCTGCAGGAGGCCCTGGCGCATGAATCTCTGCAGCGGGAACGACCTCGGACCACCAGGGGCCGAGAAAACCACCGTCTCATGGGGCCGGACACTCAGGGTCAGGGGAAAATCCAATATATATCTGGTGATATCTCGGGTGCTATTAGAGATAGCGCGATATATCAAAGTGCATTGTCTGCAGGAGGCCCTGGCGCATGAATCTGTGCAGCGGGAACGACCTCGGACCACCAGGGGTCGAGAAAACCACCTACGCATGGGGCCGGACACCCAAGGTCATGTAAAAATCCAGAATGTATCTGGTGATATCTCAGGTGCTATTACAGATAGCGCGATAAATCAAAGTGCATTGTCTGCAGGAAGCCCTGGCGCATGAATCGGTGCAGCGGGAACGACCTAGGACCTCCGGGGGCTGAGAAAACCACCGTCTCATGGGGCCGGACTGACAGGGTCAGGGTAAAATCCAATATATATCTGGTGATATCTCGGGTGTTATTAGAGATAGCGCAATAAACCAAAGTGCATTGTCTGCAGGAGGCCCTGGCGCATGAATCTGTGCCGCGGGAACGACCTCGGACCAGCAGGGGCCGACAAAACCACCGTCTAATGGAGTCGGACACTCAGGGTCAGGGAAAAATCCAATATATATCTGGTGATATCTCGCGTGCTCTTAGAGATAGCGCACTAAACCAAAGTGAAGTATCTGCAGGGGGCCCTGCCGCATGAATCTGTGCAGCGGGAACACCTCGGTCCACCAGGGGCCGAGAACACCACCGTCACATGGGGCCGGACTGTCAGGGTCAGGGAAAAATCCAATATATATATGGTGAGATCTCGGGTGCTATTAGAGATAGCGCAATAAATCAAAGTGAATTATCTGCAGGCTGCCCTGGCGCATGAATCTGTGCAGCGGGATCGACCTCGGACCACCAGGGTCCGAGAAAACCACCGTCTCAT
The DNA here is from genome assembly GCF_051020985.1 of Nomia melanderi. Classification (NCBI taxonomy): domain Eukaryota; kingdom Metazoa; phylum Arthropoda; class Insecta; order Hymenoptera; family Halictidae; genus Nomia; species Nomia melanderi. The sequence goes on along the minus strand of NW_027475253.1, from coordinate 50,168 downwards.
GTGGCCGGACACTCAGGGTCAAGGAAAAATCCATTACATCTCTGGTGATAACTCGGGTGCTATTACAGATAGCGCAATAAACCAAAGTGAATTATCTGCGGGAGGCCCTGGCGCATGAATCTGTAGAGCAGGAAATACCTCGGATGTCCAGGGGCCGAGAAAATTACAGATTTTCGGTATCTGTCACCCAACGTCATGTAAAAATCCAATATATATATGGTGCTTTCCCGGGTGCTATTACAGATAGCGCGATAAATCAAAGTGAATTATCTGCAGGAGGCCCTGGCGCATGCATCTGTGCAGCGGGAACGACCTCGGTCCACCAGGGGCCGAGAACACCACCGTCTCATGGGGCCGGACTGTCAGGGTCAGGGAAAAATCCATTATATATCTAGTGATATCTCGGGTGCTGTTAAAGATAGCATGATAAATCAAAGTGAATTATCTGCAGGAGGCCCTGGCGCATGCATCTGTGCAGCGGAATCGACCTCGGTCCACGAGGGACCGAGAGAACCATCGACACATGGGGCTGGACTGCCAGGGTCAAGGAAAAATCCATTACATCTCTGGTGATAACTCGGGTGCTATTACAGATAGCGCAATAAACCAAAGTGAATTATCTGCGGGAGGCCCTGGCGCATGAATCAGTGCAGCGGCAACGACCTCGGACCACCAGGGGCCGAGAAAACCACCGTCTCATGGGGTCGGACACTCAGGGACAGGGAAAAATCCAATATATATGTGGTGATATCTCGGGTGCTATTACAGATAGCGCAAAAAATCAAAGTGAATTGTCTGTAGGAGGACCTGGCGCATGAATCTGTGCAGCGGGAACGACCTCGGTCCACCAGGGGCCGAGAACACCACCGTCACATGGGGCCGGACTGTCAGGGTCAGGGAAAAATCCAATATATATATGGTGAGATCTCGGGTGCTATTAGAGATGGCGCAGTAAATCAAAGTGAATTATCTGCAGGCTGCCCTGGCGCATGAATCTGTGCAGCGGGATCGACCTCGGACCACGAGGGACCGAGAGAACCATCGACACATGGGGCCGTACACTCAGGGTCAGGGGAAAATCCAATATATATCTGGTGATATCTCCGGTGCTATTAGAGATAGCGCAATAAACAAAAATGAATTATCTGCAGGAGGCCCTGGCGCATGAATCTGTGCAGCGGGAACGACCTCGGACCACCAGGGGCCGAGAAAACCACTGTCTCATGCGGTCGGACACTCAGGGTCAGGGAAAAATCCGATATATATGTGGTGATATCTAGGGTGCTATTAGAGATAGCGCAATAAACCAAAGTGCATTGTCTGCAGGAGGCCCTGGCGCATGAATTTGTGCAGCGGGAACGACCTTGGACCACCAGGTGCCGAGAAAACCACCGTCACATGGGGCCGGACACTCAGGGTCAGTGGAAAATCCAATATATATCTGTTGATATCTCGGGTGCTATGAGAGATAGCGCAATAAATCAAAGTGCATTGTCTGTAGGAGGCCCTGGCGCATGAATCTGTTCAGCGGGAACGACCTCGGACCACGAGGGACCGAGAAAATCACCCTCTCATTGGGCCGGGCACTCAGGGTCAGTGGAAAATCCAATATATATCTGGTGATATCTCGGGTGCTATTACTGATAGCGCAATAAACCAAAGTGAATTGTCTGCAGGAAGCCCTGGCGCATGAATCTGTTCAGCGGGATCGACCTCGGACCACGAGGGACCGAGAAAACCATCGACACATGGGGCCGGACTCTCCGGGTCAAGGAAAAATCCAATATATATCTGGTGATATCTCGGGTGCTATTAGAGATAGCGCAATAAATCAAAGTGCATTGTCTGTAGGAGGCCCTGGCGCATGAATCTGTGCAGCGGGATCGACCTCGGACCACCAGGGGCCGAGAAAACCACCGACACTTGGGGCCGTACACTCAGGGTCAGGGGAAAATCCAATATATATCTGGTGATATCTCCGGTGCTATTAGAGATAGCGCAATAAACAAAAATGAATTATCTGCAGGAGGCCCTGGCGCATGAATCTCTGCAGCGGGAACGACCTCGGACCACCAGGGGCCGAGAAAACCACCGTCTCATGGGGCCGGACACTCAGGGTCAGGGGAAAATCCAATATATATCTGGTGATATCTCGGGTGCTATTAGAGATAGCGCGATATATCAAAGTGCATTGTCTGCAGGAGGCCCTGGCGCATGAATCTGTTCAGCGGGAACGACCTCGGACCACGAGGGACCGAGAAAATCACCCTCTCATTGGGCCGGGCACTCAGGGTCAGTGGAAAATCCAATATATATCTGGTGATATCTCGGGTGCTATTACTGATAGCGCAATAAACCAAAGTGAATTGTCTGCAGGAAGCCCTGGCGCATGAATCTGTTCAGCGGGATCGACCTCGGACCACGAGGGACCGAGAAAACCATCGACACATGGGGCCGGACTCTCCGGGTCAAGGAAAAATCCAATATATATCTGGTGATATCTCGGGTGCTATTAGAGATAGCGCAATAAATCAAAGTGCATTGTCTGTAGGAGGCCCTGGCGCATGAATCTGTGCAGCGGGATCGACCTCGGACCACCAGGGGCCGAGAAAACCACCGACACTTGGGGCCGTACACTCAGGGTCAGGGGAAAATCCAATATATATCTGGTGATATCTCCGGTGCTATTAGAGATAGCGCAATAAACAAAAATGAATTATCTGCAGGAGGCCCTGGCGCATGAATCTCTGCAGCGGGAACGACCTCGGACCACCAGGGGCCGAGAAAACCACCGTCTCATGGGGCCGGACACTCAGGGTCAGGGGAAAATCCAATATATATCTGGTGATATCTCGGGTGCTATTAGAGATAGCGCGATATATCAAAGTGCATTGTCTGCAGGAGGCCCTGGCGCATGAATCTGTGCAGCGGGAACGACCTCGGACCACCAGGGGTCGAGAAAACCACCTACGCATGGGGCCGGACACCCAAGGTCATGTAAAAATCCAGAATGTATCTGGTGATATCTCAGGTGCTATTACAGATAGCGCGATAAATCAAAGTGCATTGTCTGCAGGAAGCCCTGGCGCATGAATCGGTGCAGCGGGAACGACCTAGGACCTCCGGGGGCTGAGAAAACCACCGTCTCATGGGGCCGGACTGACAGGGTCAGGGTAAAATCCAATATATATCTGGTGATATCTCGGGTGTTATTAGAGATAGCGCAATAAACCAAAGTGCATTGTCTGCAGGAGGCCCTGGCGCATGAATCTGTGCCGCGGGAACGACCTCGGACCAGCAGGGGCCGACAAAACCACCGTCTAATGGAGTCGGACACTCAGGGTCAGGGAAAAATCCAATATATATCTGGTGATATCTCGCGTGCTCTTAGAGATAGCGCAATAAACCAAAGTGAAGTATCTGCAGGGGGCCCTGCCGCATGAATCTGTGCAGCGGGAACACCTCGGTCCACCAGGGGCCGAGAACACCACCGTCACATGGGGCCGGACTGTCAGGGTCAGGGAAAAATCCAATATATATATGGTGAGATCTCGGGTGCTATTAGAGATAGCGCAATAAATCAAAGTGAATTATCTGCAGGCTGCCCTGGCGCATGAATCTGTGCAGCGGGATCGACCTCGGACCACCAGGGTCCGAGAAAACCACCGTCTCATGTGGCCGGACACTCAGGGTCAAGGAAAAATCCATTACATCTCTGGTGATAACTCGGGTGCTATTACAGATAGCGCAATAAATCAAAGTGCATTGTCTGCAGGAGGCCCTGTCGCATGAATCTGTGAAGCAGGAACTACCTCGGATGTCCAAGGGCCGAGAAAATTACAGATTTTCGGTATCCGTCACCCAATGTCATGTAAAAATCCAATATATATATGGTGCTTTCCCGGGTGCTATTACAGATAGCGCGATAAATCAAAGTGAATGATCTGCAGGAGGCCCTGGCGCATGAATCTGTGCAGCGGGAACGACCTCGGACCACCAGGGGCCGAGAAAACCACCGTCTCATGGGGTCGGACACTCAGGGTCAGGGAAAAATCCAATATATATCTGGTGATATCTCGGGTTATATAAGAGATAGCGCAATGAACCAAAGTGAATTATCTGCAGGAGGCCCTGGCGCATGTATCTGTGCAGCGGGAACGACCTCGGACCACTAGGGGCCGAGAAAATCACCGTCTCATGGGGCCGGACTGTCAGTGTCAGGGAAAAATCCATTATATATCGGGTTATATCTCGGGTGCCATTACAGATAGCGCAATAAATCAAAGTGCATTGTCTGTAGGAAGCCCTGGCGCATCAGTCTGTGCAGCGGGAACGACCACGGACCACCAGGGGCCGAGAAAACCACCGTCTCATGGGGTCGGACACTCAGGGTCAGGGAAAAATCCGATATATATGTGGTGATATCTCGGGTGGTATTAGAGATAGCGCAATAAACCAAAGTGCATTGTCTGAGGGGGCCCTGTCGCATGAATCTGTGCAGCGAGAACGACCTCGGACCACCAGGGGCCGAGAAAACCACCGTCTCATGCGGTCGGACACTCAGGGTCCGGGAAAAATCCAATATATATGTGGTGATATCTCGGGTGCTATTACAGATAGCGCAATAAATCAAAGTGCATTGTCTATAGGAGGCCCTGGCGCATAAATCTGTGCAGCGGGAACGACCTCGGACCACCAGGGGCCGAGAAAACCACCGTCTCATGGGGCCGGACTGTCAGGGTCAAGGAAAAATCCAATATATATCTGGTGACATCTCGGGTGGTATTAGAGATAGCGTAATAAATCAAAGTGCATTGTCTGTAGGAGGCACTGGCGAATGTGCCAGTGCAGCATGTACGACCTCGGACCACCAGGGGCCGAGAAAATTACTGATATTCGGAATCCGTCATCCAAGGTCATGTAAAAATCCAGCATATATCTGGTGATATCTCTGGTGCTATTACAGATAGCGCAATAAACCAAAGTGATTTGTCTGCAGGAAGCCCTGGCGCATGAATCTGTGCAGCGGGATCGATCTCGGACCACCAGGGGCCGAGAAAACCACCGACACATTGGGCCGGACTGTCAGGTTCAGGGAAAAATCCAACATATATCTGGTGATATCTCCGCTGCTATTAAAGATAGCGCCATAAACAAAACTGAATTATCTGCAGGAGGCCCTGGCGCATGAATCTCTGCAGCGGAAACGACCTAGGACCACCAGGGGCCGAGAAAACCACCGTCTCATGGGGCCGGACACTCAGGGTCAGGGGAAAATCCAATATACATCTGGTGATATCTCGGGTGCTATGAGAGATAGCGCAGTAAGTCAAAGTGCATTGTCTGTAGGAGGCCCTGTCGCATGAATCTGTTTAGCGGGAACGACCTCGGACCACGCGGGACCGAGAAAATCACCGTCTCATGGGGCCGGGCTGTCAGGGTCAGGGAAAAATCCAATATATATCTGGTGATATCTCGGGTGCTATTACAGATAGCGCAATAAAACAAAGTCAATTGTCTGCAGGAAGCCCTGGCGCATGAATCTGTTCAGCGGGATCGACCTCGGACCACGAGGGACCGAGAAAACCATCGACACATGGGGCCGGACTGTCCGGGTCAAGGAAAAATCCAATATATATCTGGTGATATCTCGGGTGCTATTAGAGATAGCGCAATAAATCAAAGTGCATTGTCTGTAGGAGGCCCTGGCGCATGAATCTGTGCAGCGGGATCGACCTCGGACCACCAGGGGCCGAGAAAACCACCGACACATGGGGTCGGACACTCAGGGTCAGGGGAAAATCCAATATATATCTGGTGATATCTCGGGTGCTATTACAGATCGCGCAATAAATCATAGTGCATTGTCTGTAGGAGGCACTGGCGAATGAATCTGTGCAGCAGGAACGACCTCGGACCACGAGGGACCGAGAAAACCATCGACACATGGGGCCGGACTGTCCGGGTCAAGGAAAAATCCAATATATATCTGGTGATATCTCGGGTGCTATGAGAGATAGCGCAATAAATCAAAGTGCATTGTCTGTAGGAGGCCCTGGCGCATGAATCTGTTCAGCGGGAACGACCTCGGACCACGAGGGACCGAGAAAATCACCCTCTCATTGGGCCGGGCTGTCAGGGTCGGGGAAAAATCCAATATATATCTGGTGATATCTCGGGTGCTATTACAGATAGCGCAATAAACCAAAGTGAATTGTCTGCAGGAAGCCCTGGCGCATGAATCTGTTCAGCGGGATCGACCTCGGACCACGAGGGACCGAGAAAACCATCGACACATGGGGCCGGACTGTCCGGGTCAAGGAAAAATCCAATATATATCTGGTGATATCTCGGGTGCTATTAGAGATAGCGCAATAAATCAAAGTGCATTGTTTGTAGGAGGCCCTGGCGCATGAATCTGTGCAGCGGGATCGACCTCGGACCACCAGGGGCCGAGAAAACCACCGACACTTGGGGCCGGACACTCAGGGTCGGGGAAAAATTCAATATATATCTGGTGATATCTCTGCTGCTCTTACAGATAGCGCACTAACCCAAAGTGAATTATCTGCAGTGGGCCCTAGCACATGAATCTGTGCAGTGGGTACGACCTCGGACCACCAGGGGCCGAGAAAACCACCGACACATGGGGTCGGACACTCTGGGTCAGGGGAAAATCCAATATATATCTGGTGATATCTCGGGTGCTATTACAGATCGCGCAATAAATCATAGTGCCTTGTCTGTAGGAGGCACTGGCGAAAGAATCTGTGCAGCAGGAACTACCTCGGACCACCAGGGGCCGAGAAAACCACCGTCTCATGTGGCCGGACACTCAGGGTCAGGGGAAAATCCAATATATATCTGGTGATATCTCCGGTGCTATTAGAGATAGCGCAATAAACAAAAATGAATTATCTGCAGGAGGCCCTGGCGCATGAATCTCTGCAGCGGGAACGACCTCGGACCACCAGGGGCCGAGAAAACCACCGTCTCATGGGGCCGGACACTCAGGGTCAGGGGAAAATCCAATATATATCTGGTGATATCTCGGGTGCTATTAGAGATAGCGCGATAGATCAAAGTGCACTGTCTGCAGGAGGCCCTGGCGCATGAATCTGTGCAGCGGGATCAACCTCGGACCACCAGGGGCCGAGAATACCACCGTCTCATGGGGCCGGACTGTCAGGGGCAAGAAAAATCCAATATATATCCGGTGATATCTCAGGTGCTAATACAGATAGCGCGATAAATCAAAGTGCATTGTCTGCAGGAAGCCCTGGCGCATGAATCGGTGCAGCGGGAACGACCTAGGACCTCCGGGGGCTGAGAAAACCACCGTCTCATGGGGCCGGACTGTCAGGGTCAGGGTAAAATCCAATATATATCTGGTGATATCTCGGGTGTTATTAGAGATAGCGCAATAAACCAAAGTGCATTGTCTGCAGGAGGCCCTGGCGCATGAATCTGTGCAGCTCGAACGACCTCGGACCACCAGGGGCCGAGAAAATTACAGCTTTTCTGTACCCGTCACCCAAGGTCATGTAAAAATCCAGCATATATCTGGTGATATCTCTGGTGCGATTAGAGATAGCGCAATAAATCAAAGTGCATTGTCCGTATGAGGCACTTGCGCATGAATCTGTGCCGCGGGAACGACCTCGGACCAGCAGGGGCCGACAAAACCACCGTCTAATGGAGTCGGACACTCAGGGTCAGGGAAAAATCCAATATATATCCGGTGATATCTCGGCTGCTCTTAGATATAGCGCACTAAACCAAAGTGAATTATATGCAGGGGGCCCTGGCGCAAGAATCTGTGCAGCGGGAACGACCTCGGACCACCAGGGAACGAGAAGATCACCGACGCATGGGGCCGGACACCCACGGTTATGTAAAAATCCAGGATGTATCTGATGATCTGTCGGGTGCTATTAGAGATAGCGCAATAAATCAAAGTGAATTATCTGCAGGGGGCCCTGGCGCATGAATCTGTGCAGCGGGATCGACCTCGGACCACCAGGGACCGAGGTAATCACCGGCACATGGGGCCGGACTGTCAGGGTCAGGGAAAAATCCAATATATATCTGAAGATCTGTCGGGTGCTATTAGAGATAGCGCAATAAATCAAAGTGAATTATCTGCAGGGGGCCCTGGCGCATGAATCTGTGCAGCGGGATCGACCTCGGACCACCAGGGACCGAGGTAATCACCGGCACATGGGGCCGGACTGTCAGGGTCAGGGAAAAATCCAATATATATCTGGTGATATCTCGGTTGCTATTAGAGATAGCGCAATAAATCAAAGTGAATTGTCTTTAGGAGGCCCTGGCGCATGAATCTGTGCAGCCGGAACGAGCTTGGACCACCAGGTGCCGAGAAAACCACCGTCTCATGGGGCCGGACACTCAGGGTCAGGGAAAAATACAATATATATCTGGTTATATCTCAGGTGCTATTACAGATAGCGCGATAAATCAAAGTGTATTGTCTGCAGGAAGCCCTGGCGCATGAATCCGTGCAGCGGGAACGACCTCGGACCACCAGGGGCCGAGAAAACTACCGTGTCATGGGGCCGGACACTCAGGGTCACGGAAAAATCCAATATATATCTGGTGATATCTCGGGTGCTATTAGAGATAGCGCAATAAACCAAAGTGAATTATCTGCAGGAGGCCCCGGCGCATGAATCTGTGCAGCGGGAACGACCTCGGACCACCAGGGGCCGAGAAAATTACAGATGTTCGGAATCCGTCGCCCAAGGTCATGTAAAAATCCAGCATACATCTGGTGATATCTCGGGTGCTATTAGAGATAGCGCAATAAACCAAAGTGCATTGTCTGTAGGTGGCCCTGGCGCATGAATCTGAGCAGCGGGAACGACCTCGGACCACCAGGGGCCGAGAAAACTACCGTGTCATGGGGCCGGACACTCAGGGTCAGGGAAAAATCCAATATATATCTGGTGATATCTCGGGTGCTATTAGAGATAGCGCAATAAACCAAAGTGAATTATCTGCAGGTGGCCCTGGCGCATGAATCTGTGCAGCGGGAACGACATCGGACCACCAGGGGCCGAGAAAACTACAGTCTCATGGGGCCGGACACTCAGGGTCGGGGAAAAATTCAGTATATATCTGGTGATATCTCGGGTTATATAAGAGATAGCGCAATGAACCAAAGTGAATTATCTGCAGGAGGCCCTGGCGCATGTATCTGTGCAGCGGGAACGACCTCGGACCACTAGGGGCCGAGAAAATCACCGTCTCATGGGGCCGGACTGTCAGTGTCAGGGAAAAATCCATTATATATCGGGTTATATCTCGGGTGCCATTACAGATAGCGCAATAAATCAAAGTGCATTGTCTGTAGGAAGCCCTGGCGCATCAGTCTGTGCAGCGGGAACGACCACGGACCACCAGGGGCCGAGAAAACCACCGTCTCATGGGGTCGGACACTCAGGGTCAGGGAAAAATCCGATATATATGTGGTGATATCTCGGGTGGTATTAGAGATAGCGCAATAAACCAAAGTGCATTGTCTGAGGGGGCCCTGTCGCATGAATCTGTGCAGCGAGAACGACCTCGGACCACCAGGGGCCGAGAAAACCACCGTCTCATGCGGTCGGACACTCAGGGTCCGGGAAAAATCCAATATATATGTGGTGATATCTCGGGTGCTATTACAGATAGCGCAATAAATCAAAGTGCATTGTCTATAGGAGGCCCTGGCGCATAAATCTGTGCAGCGGGAACGACCTCGGACCACCAGGGGCCGAGAAAACCACCGTCTCATGGGGCCGGACTGTCAGGGTCAAGGAAAAATCCAATATATATCTGGTGACATCTCGGGTGGTATTAGAGATAGCGTAATAAATCAAAGTGCATTGTCTGTAGGAGGCACTGGCGAATGTGCCAGTGCAGCATGTACGACCTCGGACCACCAGGGGCCGAGAAAATTACAGATATTCGGAATCCGTCATCCAAGGTCATGTAAAAATCCAGCATATATCTGGTGATATCTCTGGTGCTATTACAGATAGCGCAATAAACCAAAGTGATTTGTCTGCAGGAAGCCCTGGCGCATGAATCTGTGCAGCGGGATCGATCTCGGACCACCAGGGGCCGAGAAAACCACCGACACATTGGGCCGGACTGTCAGGTTCAGGGAAAAATCCAACATATATCTGGTGATATCTCCGCTGCTATTAAAGATAGCGCCATAAACAAAACTGAATTATCTGCAGGAGGCCCTGGCGCATGAATCTCTGCAGCGGAAACGACCTAGGACCACCAGGGGCCGAGAAAACCACCGTCTCATGGGGCCGGACACTCAGGGTCAGGGGAAAATCCAATATACATCTGGTGATATCTCGGGTGCTATGAGAGATAGCGCAGTAAGTCAAAGTGCATTGTCTGTAGGAGGCCCTGTCGCATGAATCTGTTTAGCGGGAACGACCTCGGACCACGCGGGACCGAGAAAATCACCGTCTCATGGGGCCGGGCTGTCAGGGTCAGGGAAAAATCCAATATATATCTGGTGATATCTCGGGTGCTATTACAGATAGCGCAATAAAACAAAGTCAATTGTCTGCAGGAAGCCCTGGCGCATGAATCTGTTCAGCGGGATCGACCTCGGACCACGAGGGACCGAGAAAACCATCGACACATGGGGCCGGACTGTCCGGGTCAAGGAAAAATCCAATATATATCTGGTGATATCTCGGGTGCTATTAGAGATAGCGCAATAAATCAAAGTGCATTGTCTGTAGGAGGCCCTGGCGCATGAATCTGTGCAGCGGGATCGACCTCGGACCACCAGGGGCCGAGAAAACCACCGACACATGGGGTCGGACACTCAGGGTCAGGGGAAAATCCAATATATATCTGGTGATATCTCGGGTGCTATTACAGATCGCGCAATAAATCATAGTGCATTGTCTGTAGGAGGCACTGGCGAATGAATCTGTGCAGCAGGAACGACCTCGGACCACGAGGGACCGAGAAAACCATCGACACATGGGGCCGGACTGTCCGGGTCAAGGAAAAATCCAATATATATCTGGTGATATCTCGGGTGCTATGAGAGATAGCGCAATAAATCAAAGTGCATTGTCTGTAGGAGGCCCTGGCGCATGAATCTGTTCAGCGGGAACGACCTCGGACCACGAGGGACCGAGAAAATCACCCTCTCATTGGGCCGGGCTGTCAGGGTCGGGGAAAAATCCAATATATATCTGGTGATATCTCGGGTGCTATTACAGATAGCGCAATAAACCAAAGTGAATTGTCTGCAGGAAGCCCTGGCGCATGAATCTGTTCAGCGGGATCGACCTCGGACCACGAGGGACCGAGAAAACCATCGACACATGGGGCCGGACTGTCCGGGTCAAGGAAAAATCCAATATATATCTGGTGATATCTCGGGTGCTATTAGAGATAGCGCAATAAATCAAAGTGCATTGTTTGTAGGAGGCCCTGGCGCATGAATCTGTGCAGCGGGATCGACCTCGGACCACCAGGGGCCGAGAAAACCACCGACACTTGGGGCCGGACACTCAGGGTCGGGGAAAAATTCAATATATATCTGGTGATATCTCTGCTGCTCTTACAGATAGCGCACTAACCCAAAGTGAATTATCTGCAGTGGGCCCTAGCACATGAATCTGTGCAGTGGGTACGACCTCGGACCACCAGGGGCCGAGAAAACCACCGACACATGGGGTCGGACACTCTGGGTCAGGGGAAAATCCAATATATATCTGGTGATATCTCGGGTGCTATTACAGATCGCGCAATAAATCATAGTGCCTTGTCTGTAGGAGGCACTGGCGAAAGAATCTGTGCAGCAGGAACTACCTCGGACCACCAGGGGCCGAGAAAACCACCGTCTCATGTGGCCGGACACTCAGGGTCAGGGGAAAATCCAATATATATCTGGTGATATCTCCGGTGCTATTAGAGATAGCGCAATAAACAAAAATGAATTATCTGCAGGAGGCCCTGGCGCATGAATCTCTGCAGCGGGAACGACCTCGGACCACCAGGGGCCGAGAAAACCACCGTCTCATGGGGCCGGACACTCAGGGTCAGGGGAAAATCCAATATATATCTGGTGATATCTCGGGTGCTATTAGAGATAGCGCGATAGATCAAAGTGCACTGTCTGCAGGAGGCCCTGGCGCATGAATCTGTGCAGCGGGATCAACCTCGGACCACCAGGGGCCGAGAATACCACCGTCTCATGGGGCCGGACTGTCAGGGGCAAGAAAAATCCAATATATATCCGGTGATATCTCAGGTGCTATTACAGATAGCGCGATAAATCAAAGTGCATTGTCTGCAGGAAGCCCTGGCGCATGAATCGGTGCAGCGGGAACGACCTAGGACCTCCGGGGGCTGAGAAAACCACCGTCTCATGGGGCCGGACTGTCAGGGTCAGGGTAAAATCCAATATATATCTGGTGATATCTCGGGTGTTATTAGAGATAGCGCAATAAACCAAAGTGCATTGTCTGCAGGAGGCCCTGGCGCATGAATCTGTGCAGCTCGAACGACCTCGGACCACCAGGGGCCGAGAAAATTACAGCTTTTCTGTACCCGTCACCCAAGGTCATGTAAAAATCCAGCATATATCTGGTGATATCTCTGGTGCGATTAGAGATAGCGCAATAAATCAAAGTGCATTGTCCGTATGAGGCACTTGCGCATGAATCTGTGCCGCGGGAACGACCTCGGACCAGCAGGGGCCGACAAAACCACCGTCTAATGGAGTCGGACACTCAGGGTCAGGGAAAAATCCAATATATATCCGGTGATATCTCGGCTGCTCTTAGATATAGCGCACTAAACCAAAGTGAATTATATGCAGGGGGCCCTGGCGCAAGAATCTGTGCAGCGGGAACGACCTCGGACCACCAGGGAACGAGAAGATCACCGACGCATGGGGCCGGACACCCACGGTTATGTAAAAATCCAGGATGTATCTGATGATCTGTCGGGTGCTATTAGAGATAGCGCAATAAATCAAAGTGAATTATCTGCAGGGGGCCCTGGCGCATGAATCTGTGCAGCGGGATCGACCTCGGACCACCAGGGACCGAGGTAATCACCGGCACATGGGGCCGGACTGTCAGGGTCAGGGAAAAATCCAATATATATCTGAAGATCTGTCGGGTGCTATTAGAGATAGCGCAATAAATCAAAGTGAATTATCTGCAGGGGGCCCTGGCGCATGAATCTGTGCAGCGGGATCGACCTCGGACCACCAGGGACCGAGGTAATCACCGGCACATGGGGCCGGACTGTCAGGGTCAGGGAAAAATCCAATATATATATGGTGAGATCTCGGGTGCTATTAGAGATAGCGCAATAAATCAAAGTGAATTATCTGCAGGCTGCCCTGGCGCATGAATCTGTGCAGCGGGATCGACCTCGGACCACGAGGGACCGAGAGAACCATCGACACATGGGACCGGACTGTCAGGGTCAAGGAAAAATCCATTACATCTCTGGTGATAACTCGGGTGCTATTACAGATCGCGCAATAAATCATAGTGCCTTGTCTGTAGGAGGCACTGGCGAAAGAATCTGTGCAGCAGGAACTACCTCGGACCACCAGGGGCCGAGAAAACCACCGTCTCATGTGGCCGGACACTCAGGGTCAGGGGAAAATCCAATATATATCTGGTGATATCTCCGGTGCTATTAGAGATAGCGCAATAAACAAAAATGAATTATCTGCAGGAGGCCCTGGCGCATGAATCTCTGCAGCGGGAACGACCTCGGACCACCAGGGGCCGAGAAAACCACCGTCTCATGGGGCCGGACACTCAGGGTCAGGGGAAAATCCAATATATATCTGGTGATATCTCGGGTGCTATTAGAGATAGCGCGATAGATCAAAGTGCACTGTCTGCAGGAGGCCCTGGCGCATGAATCTGTGCAGCGGGATCAACCTCGGACCACCAGGGGCCGAGAATACCACCGTCTCATGGGGCCGGACTGTCAGGGGCAAGAAAAATCCAATATATATCCGGTGATATCTCAGGTGCTATTACAGATAGCGCGATAAATCAAAGTGCATTGTCTGCAGGAAGCCCTGGCGCATGAATCGGTGCAGCGGGAACGACCTAGGACCTCCGGGGGCTGAGAAAACCACCGTCTCATGGGGCCGGACTGTCAGGGTCAGGGTAAAATCCAATATATATCTGGTGATATCTCGGGTGTTATTAGAGATAGCGCAATAAACCAAAGTGCATTGTCTGCAGGAGGCCCTGGCGCATGAATCTGTGCAGCTCGAACGACCTCGGACCACCAGGGGCCGAGAAAATTACAGCTTTTCTGTACCCGTCACCCAAGGTCATGTAAAAATCCAGCATATATCTGGTGATATCTCTGGTGCGATTAGAGATAGCGCAATAAATCAAAGTGCATTGTCCGTATGAGGCACTTGCGCATGAATCTGTGCCGCGGGAACGACCTCGGACCAGCAGGGGCCGACAAAACCACCGTCTAATGGAGTCGGACACTCAGGGTCAGGGAAAAATCCAATATATATCCGGTGATATCTCGGCTGCTCTTAGATATAGCGCACTAAACCAAAGTGAATTATATGCAGGGGGCCCTGGCGCAAGAATCTGTGCAGCGGGAACGACCTCGGACCACCAGGGAACGAGAAGATCACCGACGCATGGGGCCGGACACCCACGGTTATGTAAAAATCCAGGATGTATCTGATGATCTGTCGGGTGCTATTAGAGATAGCGCAATAAATCAAAGTGAATTATCTGCAGGGGGCCCTGGCGCATGAATCTGTGCAGCGGGATCGACCTCGGACCACCAGGGACCGAGGTAATCACCGGCACATGGGGCCGGACTGTCAGGGTCAGGGAAAAATCCAATATATATCTGAAGATCTGTCGGGTGCTATTAGAGATAGCGCAATAAATCAAAGTGAATTATCTGCAGGGGGCCCTGGCGCATGAATCTGTGCAGCGGGATCGACCTCGGACCACCAGGGACCGAGGTAATCACCGGCACATGGGGCCGGACTGTCAGGGTCAGGGAAAAATCCAATATATATATGGTGAGATCTCGGGTGCTATTAGAGATAGCGCAATAAATCAAAGTGAATTATCTGCAGGCTGCCCTGGCGCATGAATCTGTGCAGCGGGATCGACCTCGGACCACGAGGGACCGAGAGAACCATCGACACATGGGACCGGACTGTCAGGGTCAAGGAAAAATCCATTACATCTCTGGTGATAACTCGGGTGCTATTACAGATAGCGCAATAAATCAAAGTGCATTGTCTGCAGGAAGCCCTGGCGCATGAATCTGTGAAGCGGGAACGACCTCGGACCACCTGGGGCCGAGAAAACCACCGTCTCATGGGGTCGGACACTCAGGGTCAGGGAAAAATCAAGTATATATCTGGTGATATCTCGGGTGCTATTAGAGATAGCGCAAAAAATCACAGTGCATTGTCAGTGGGAGGCCCTTGCTCATGAATCAGTGCAGCAGGAACGACATCGGACCACCAGGGGCCGAGAAAATTACAGATTTTCGGTATCCGTCACCCAATGTCATGTAAAAATCCAGCATATATCTGGTGATATCTCGGGTTCTATTCCAGATAGCGCGATAAATCAAAGTGCATTGTCTGCAGGAGGCCCTGGCGCATGAATCTGTGAAGCGGGAACGACCTCTGACCACCAGGGGCCGAGAAACTTACAGATTTTCGGTGTCCGACACCCAAAGTCATGTAAAAATCCAGCATATATATGGTGCTTTCTCGGGTGCTATTACAGATAGCGCAATAAACCAAAGTGAATTATCTGCAGGAGGCCCTGGCGCCTGAATCTGTGCAGCGGGAACGACCTCGGACCACCAGGGGCCGAGAAAATAACAGATTTTCGGTGTCCGTCACCCAAAGTCATGTAAAAATCCAGCATATATATGGTGCTTTCTCGGGTGCTATTACAGATAGCGCGATAAATCAAAGTGAATTATCTGCAGGAGGCCCTGGCGCATGCATCTGTGCAGCGGGAACGACCTCGGACCACCAGGGGCCGAGAAAGGCACCGTCTCATGGGGCCGGACACTCAGGGTCAGGGAAAAATCCAATCTATCTCTGGTGATATCTCGGGTGCTATTAGAGATAGCTCAATAAACCAAAGTGAATTATCTGCGGGAGGCCCTGGCGCATGAATCAGTGCAGCGGCAACGACCTCGGACCACCAAGGGCCGAGAAAACCACCGTCTCATGGGGTCGGACACTCAGGGACAGGGAAAAATCCAATATATATGTGGTGATATCTCGGGTGCTATTACAGATAGCGCAAAAAATCAAAGTGAATTGTCTGTAGGAGGCCCTGGCTCATGAATCTGTGCAGCGGGAACGACCTCGGTCCACCAGGGGCCGAGAAAACCACCGTCTCATGGGGTCGGACACTCAGGGTCAGGGAAAAATCAAATATATATGTGGTGGTATCTCGGGTGCTATTACAGATAGCGCAAAAAATCAAAGTGAATTGTCTGTAGGAGGCCCTGGCGCATGAATCTGTGCAGCGGGAACGACCTCGGGCCACCAGGGGCCGAGAAAACCACCGTCTCATGGGGACGGACACTCGGGGTCAGGCAAAAATCCAATATATATGTGGTGATATCTCGGGTGCTATTACAGATAGCGCAATAAATCAAAGTGCATTGTCTGTAGGAGGCCCTGGCGCATGAATCTGTGCAGCGGGAACGACCTCGGACCACCGGGGCCGAGAAAACCACCGTCTCATGGGGTCGGACACTCAGGGTCAGGGAAAAATCCAATATATATCTGGTGATATCTCGGGTGCTATAAGAGATAGCGCAATGAACCAAAGTGAATTATCTGCAGGAGGCCCTGGCGCATGTATCTGTGCAGCGGGAACGGCCCCGGACCACCAGGGACCGGGAAAATCACCGTCTCATGGGGCCGGACTGTCAGGTTCAGGGAAAAATCCATTATATATCGGGTGATATCTCGGGTGCCATTACAGATAGCGCAATAAATCAAAGTGCATTGTCTGTAGGAAGCCCTGGCGCATGAGTCTGTGCAGCGGGAACGACCTCGGACCACCAGGGGCCGAGAAAACCACCGTCTCATGGGGTCGGACACTCAGGGTCAGGGAAAAATCCGATATATATGTGGTGATATCTAGGGTGCTATTAGAGATAGCGCAATAATCCAAAGTGCATTGTCTGCAGGAGGCCCTGGCGCATGAATTTGTGCAGCGAGAACGACCTCGGACCACCAGGGGCCGAGAAAACCACCGTCTCATGCGGTCGGACACTCAGGGTCAGGGAAAAATCCAATATATATCTGGTGATATCTCGGGTGCTTTTACAGATAGCGCAATAAACCAAAGTGAATTATCTGCAGGAGGCCCTGGCGCATGAATCTGTGCAGCGGGAACGACCTCGGACCCCCAGGGGTCGAGAAAACCACCGTCTCATGGGGTCGGACACTCAGGGTCAGGGAAAAATCCAATATAAATCTGGTGATATCTCGGGTGCTATTACAGATAGCGCAATAAATCAAAGTGCATTGTCTGCAGGAGGCCCTGGCGCATGAATCTGTGCAGCAGGAACGACCTCGGACCACCAGGGGCCGAGAAAATTACAGATATTCGGAATCCGTCACCTAAGGTCATGTAAAAATCCAGCATATATCTGGTGATATCTCGGGTGCTATTAGAGATAGCGCAATAAACCAAAGTCCATTGTCTGCAGGAGGCCCTGGCGCATGAATCTGTGCAGCGGGAACGACCTTGGACCACCAGGTGCCGAGAAAACCACCGTCTCATGGGGCCGGACACTCAGGGTCAGGGAAAAATCCAATATATATCTGGTTATATCTCGGGTGCTATTACAGATAGCGCGATAAATCAATGTGTATTGTCTGCAGGAAGCCCTGGCGCATGAATCCGTGCAGCGGGAACGACCTAGGACCACCAGGGGCCGAGAAAACCACCGTCTCATGGGGCCGGACTGTCAGGGTCAGGGAAAAATCCATTATATATCTGGTGATATCACGGCTGCTATTACAGATAGCGCGGTAAATCAAAGTGCATTGTCTGCAGGAAGGCCTGGCGCATGAATCGGTGCAGCGGGAACGACCTAGGACCACCGGGGGCCGAGAAAACCACCGTCTCATGGGGCCGGACTGTCAGGGTCGGGGAAAAATCCAATATATATCTGGTGATATCTCGGGTGCTATTAGAGATAGCGCAATAAACCAAAGTGCATTGTCTGTAGGAGGCCCTGGCGCATGAATCGGTGCAGCGGGAACGACCTAGGACCTCCGGGGGCCGAGAAAACCACCGTCTCATGGGGCCGGACTGTCAGGGTCAGGGAAAAATCCATTATATATCTGGTGATATCTCGGGTGCTATTAGAGATAGCATAATAAACCAAAGTGCATTGTCTGCGGGAGACCCTGGCGCATAAATCTGTGCAGCACGAACGACCTCGGACCATCATGGGCGGAGAAAATTACAGCTTTTCGGTATCCGTCGCCCAAGGTCATGTAAAAATCCGGCATATATCTGTTGATATCTCGGGTGCCATTGCAGATAGCGCGATAAATCAAAGTGCATTGTCTGCAGGAAGCCCTGGCGCCTGAATCTGTGCAGCGGGAACGACCTCGGACCACCAGGGGCCGAGAAAACCACCGACACATGGGGCCGGACCCACAGGGTCAGGGAAAAATCCAATACATATCTGGTGATATCTAGGGTGCTCTTAGATATAGCGCACTAAACGAAAGTGAATTATCTGCAGGGGGCCCTGACGCATGAATCTGTGCAGCGGGAACGACCTCGGACCACCAGAGACCGAGAAAATCACCGACGCATGGGGCCGGACACCCAAGGTTATGTAAAAATCCAGGATGTATCTAATGGTCCCTCGGGTGCTATTAGAGATAGCGCAATAAATCAAAGTGAATTATCTGCAGGAGGTCCTGGCGCATGCATCTGTGCAGCGGGAACGACCTCGGAGCACCAGGGGCCGAGAAAACCACCGTCTCATGGGGCCGGACACTCGGGGTCAGGGAAAAATCCAATATATATCTGGTGATATCTCGGGTGCTCTTAGAGATAGCGCACTAAACCAAAGTGAATTATCTGCAGGGGGCCCTGGCGCATGAATCTGTGCAGCGGGATCGACCTCAGACCACCAGGGACCGAGGTAATCACCGGCACATGGGGCCGGACTGTCAGGGTCAGGGAAAAATCCAATATATATCTGGCGGTATCTCGGGTGCTATTAGATATAGCGCAATAAACCAAAGTGCATTGTCCGTAGGAGGCCCTTGCGCATGAATCTGTGCAGCGGGAACAACCTCGGACCACCAGGGGCCGACAAAACCACCGTCTCATGGGGCCGGACTGTCAGGGTCAGGGAAAAATCCAATATATATCTGGTGATATCTCGGGTGCTATTACAGATAGCGCAATAAATGAAAGTGCATTGTCTGTAGGAGGCCCTGGCGCATGAATCTGTGTGCAGCGGGAACAACCTCGGACCACCAGGGGCCGAGAAAACCACCGACACATGGGGCCGGACACTCAGGGTCAGGGAAAAATCCAATATATATCTGGTGATATCTCGGGTGCTATTACAGGAAGCGCAACAAATCATAGTACATTGTCTGTAGGAGGCCCTGGCTCATGAATCTGTGCAGCGGGATCGACCTCGGACTACCAGGGGCCGGGAAAACCACCGCCACATGGGGCCGGACTGTCAGGGTCAGGGAAAAATCCAATATATATATGGTGAGATCTCGGGTGCTATTAGAGATAGCGCAATAAATCAAAGTGAATTATCTGCAGGCTGCCCTGGCGCATGAATCTGTGCAGCGGGATCGACCTCGGACCACGAGGGACCGAGAGAACCATCGACACATGGGACCGGACTGTCAGGGTCAAGGAAAAATCCATTACATCTCTGGTGATAACTCGGGTGCTATTACAGATAGCGCAATAAATCAAAGTGCATTGTCTGCAGGAAGCCCTGGCGCATGAATCTGTGAAGCGGGAACGACCTCGGACCACCTGGGGCCGAGAAAACCACCGTCTCATGGGGTCGGACACTCAGGGTCAGGGAAAAATCAAGTATATATCTGGTGATATCTCGGGTGCTATTAGAGATAGCGCAAAAAATCACCGTGCATTGTCAGTGGGAGGCCCTTGCTCATGAATCAGTGCAGCAGGAACGACATCGGACCACCAGGGGCCGAGAAAATTACAGATTTTCGGTATCCGTCACCCAATGTCATGTAAAAATCCAGCATATATCTGGTGATATCTCGGGTTCTATTCCAGATAGCGCGATAAATCAAAGTGCATTGTCTGCAGGAGGCCCTGGCGCATGAATCTGTGAAGCGGGAACGACCTCTGACCACCAGGGGCCGAGAAACTTACAGATTTGCGGTGTCCGACACCCAAAGTCATGTAAAAATCCAGCATATAAATGGTGCTTTCTCGGGTGCTATTACAGATAGCGCAATAAACCAAAGTGAATTATCTGCAGGAGGCCCTGGCGCCTGAATCTGTGCAGCGGGAACGACCTCGGACCAACAGGGAGCGAGAAAACCTCCGACACATGGGGCCGGACACTCAGGGACAGGGAAAAATACAATATATATCTGGTGATATAACGGGTGCTATTAGAGATAGCGCTATAAACCAAAGTGAATTATCTGCAGCAGGCCCGGGCGTATGAATCTGTGCAGCGGGAACAAACTCGGACCACCGGGGGCCGAGAAAACCACCGTCTCATGGGGCCGGACTGTCAGGGTCAGGGAAAAATCCATTATATATCTGGTGATATCTCGGGTGCTGTTAAAGATAGCGCGATAAATCACAGTGCATTGTCTGCAGGAACTCCTGGCGTATGAATCTGTGCAGCGGGAACGACCTCGGACCACCAGGGGCCGAGAAAATTACAGATGTTCGGAATCCGTCGCCCAAGGTCATGTAAAAATCCAGCATACATCTGGTGATATCTCGGGTGCTATTAGAGATAGCGCAATAAACCAAAGTGCATTGTCTGTAGGTGGCCCTGGCGCATGAATCTGAGCAGCGGGAACGACCTCGGACCACCAGGGGCCGAGAAAACTACCGTGTCATGGGGCCGGACACTCAGGGTCACGGAAAAATCCAATATATATCTGGTGATATCTCGGGTGCTATTAGAGATAGCGCAATAAACCAATGTGCATTGTCTGCAGGAGGCGCTGGCGCATGAATCTGTGCAGCGGGAACGACCTCGGACCACCAGGGGCCGAGAAAACCACCGTCTCATGGGGTCGGACACTCAGGGTCAGGGAAAAGTCCAATATATATGTGGTGATATCACGGGTGCTATTACAGATAGCGCAATAAATCAAAGTGCATTGTCAGTAGGAGGCTCTGGGGCATGAATCTGTGCAGCGGGAACGACCTCGGACCACCAGGGGCCGAGAAAACTACCGTCTCATGGGGCCGGACACTCAGGGTCAGGGAAAAATCCAATATATATCTGGTGATATCTCGGGTGCTATTACAGGAAGCGCAATAAATCATAGTACATTGTCTGTAGGAGGCCCTGGCTCATGAATCTGTGCAGCGGGATCGACCTCGGACTACCAGGGGCCGGGAAAACCATCGCCACATGGGGCCGGACTGTCAGGGTCAGGGAAAAATCCAATATATATATGGTGAGATCTCGGGTGCTATTAGAGATAGCGCAATAAATCAAAGTGAATTATCTGCAGGCTGCCCTGGCGCATGAATCTGTGCAGCGGGATCGACCTCGGACCACGAGGGACCGAGAGAACCATCGACACATGGGGCCGGACTGTCAGGGTCAAGGAAAAATCCATTACATCTCTGGTGATAACTCGGGTGCTATTACAGATAGCGCAATAAATCAAAGTGCATTGTCTGCAGGAAGCCCTGGCGCATGAATCTGTGAAGCGGGAACGACCTCGGACCACCAGGGGCCGAGAAAACCACCGTCTCATGGGGTCGGACACTCAGGGTCAGGGAAAAATCAAGTATATATCTCGTGATATCTCGGGTGCTATTAGAGATAGCGCAAAAAATCACAGTGCATTGTCAGTGGGAGGCCCTTGCTCATGAATCAGTGCAGCAGGAACGACATCGGACCACCAGGGGCCGAGAAAATTACAGATTTTCGGTATCCGTCACCCAATGTCATGTAAAAATCCAGCATATATCTGGTGATATCTCGGGTTCTATTCCAGATAGCGCAATAAATCAAAGTGCATTGTCAGTAGGAGGCTCTGGGGCATGAATCTGTGCAGCGGGAACGACCTCGGACCACCAGGGGCCGAGAAAACTACCGTCTCATGGGGCCGGACACTCAGGGTCAGGGAAAAATCCAATATATATCTGGTGATATCTCGGGTGCTATTACAGGAAGCGCAATAAATCATAGTACATTGTCTGTAGGAGGCCCTGGCTCATGAATCTGTGCAGCGGGATCGACCTCGGACTACCAGGGGCCGGGAAAACCATCGCCACATGGGGCCGGACTGTCAGGGTCAGGGAAAAATCCAATATATATATGGTGAGATATCGGGTGCTATTAGAGATAGCGCAATAAATCAAAGTGAATTATCTGCAGGCTGCCCTGGCGCATGAATCTGTGCAGCGGGATCGACCTCGGACCACGAGGGACCGAGAGAACCATCGACACATGGGGCCGGACTGTCAGGGTCAAGGAAAAATCCATTACATCTCTGGTGATAACTCGGGTGCTATTACAGATAGCGCAATAAATCAAAGTGCATTGTCTGCAGGAAGCCCTGGCGCATGAATCAGTGAAGCGGGAACGACATCGGACCACCAGGGGCCGAGAAAACCACCGTCTCATGGGGTCGGACACTCAGGGTCAGGGAAAAATCAAGTATATATCTGGTGATATCTCGGGTGCTATTAGAGATAGCGCAAAAAATCACAGTGCATTGTCAGTGGGAGGCCCTTGCTCATGAATCTGTGAAGCGGGAACGACCTCTGACCACCAGGGGCCGAGAAACTTACAGATTTTCGGTGTCCGACACCCAAAGTCATGTAAAAATCCAGCATATATATGGTGCTTTCTCGGGTGCTATTACAGATAGCGCGATAAATCAAAGTGAATTATCTGCAGGAGGCCCTGGCGCATGCATCTGTGCAGCGGGAACGACCTCGGACCACCAGGGGCCGAGAAAGGCACCGTCTCATGGGGCCGGACACTCAGGGTCAGGGAAAAATCCAATCTATCTCTGGTGCTTTCTCGGGTGCTATTACAGATAGCGCAATAAACCAAAGTGAATTGTCTGTAGGAGGCCCTGGCTCATGAATCTGTGCAGCGGGAACGACCTCGGTCCACCAGGGGCCGAGAAAACCACCGTCTCATGGGGTCGGACACTCAGGGTCAGGGAAAAATCAAATATATATGTGGTGGTATCTCGGGTGCTATTACAGATAGCGCAAAAAATCAAAGTGAATTGTCTGTAGGAGGCCCTGGCGCATGAATCTGTGCAGCGGGAACGACCTCGGGCCACCAGGGGCCGAGAAAACCACCGTCTCATGGGGACGGACACTCGGGGTCAGGCAAAAATCCAATATATATGTGGTGATATCTCGGGTGCTATTACAGATAGCGCAACAAACCAAAGTGATTTATCTGCAAGAGGCCCTGGCGCATGAATCTGTGCAGCGGGAACGACCTCGGACCACCAGGGGCCGAGAAAACCACCGTCACATGGGGTCGGACACTCAGGGTCAGGGAAAAGTCCAATATATATCTGGTGATATCTCGGGTGCTATTAGAGATAGCGCAATAAATCAAAGTGCATTGTCTGGAGGAGTCCCGGGCGCATGAATCTGTGCCGCGGGATCGACCTCGGACCACCAGGGGCCGAGAAAACCACCGACACATTGGGCCGGTCTGTCAGGTTCAGGGAAAAATCCAATATATATCTGGTGATATCTCGGGTGCTATTACAGATAGCGCAATAAACCAAAGTGAATTATCTGCAGGAGGCCCTGGCGCATGAATCTGTGCAGCGGGAACGACCTCGGACCCCCAGGGGTCGAGAAAACCACCGTCTCATGGGGCCGGACTGTCAGGGTCAGGGAAAAATCCATTATATATCTGGTGATATCACGGCTGCTATTACAGATAGCGCGGTAAATCAAAGTGCATTGTCTGCAGGAAGGCCTGGCGCATGAATCGGTGCAGCGGGAACGACCTAGGACCACCGGGGGCCGAGAAAACCACCGTCTCATGGGGCCGGACTGTCAGGGTCGGGGAAAAATCCAATATATATCTGGTGATATCTCGGGTGCTATTAGAGATAGCGCAATAAACCAAAGTGCATTGTCTGTAGGAGGCCCTGGCGCATGAATCGGTGCAGCGGGAACGACCTAGGACCTCCGGGGGCCGAGAAAACCACCGTCTCATGGGGCCGGACTGTCAGGGTCAGGGAAAAATCCATTATATATCTGGTGATATCTCGGGTGCTATTAGAGATAGCATAATAAACCAAAGTGCATTGTCTGCAGGAGACCCTGGCGCATAAATCTGTGCAGCACGAACGACCTCGGACCATCATGGGCGGAGAAAATTACAGCTTTTCGGTATCCGTCGCCCAAGGTCATGTAAAAATCCGGCATATATCTGTTGATATCTCGGGTGCCATTGCAGATAGCGCGATAAATCAAAGTGCATTGTCTACAGGAAGCCCTGGCGCCTGAATCTGTGCAGCGGGAACGACCTCGGACCACCAGGGGCCGAGAAAACCACCGACACATGGCGCCGGACCCACAGGGTCAGGGAAAAATCCAATACATATCTGGTGATATCTAGGGTGCTCTTAGATATAGCGCACTAAACGAAAGTGAATTATCTGCAGGGGGCCCTGACGCATGAATCTGAGCAGCGGGAACGACCTCGGACCACCAGAGACCGAGAAAATCACCGACGCATGGGGCCGGACACCCAAGGTTATGTAAAAATCCAGGATGTATCTAATGGTCCCTCGGGTGCTATTAGAGATAGCGCAATAAATCAAAGTGAATTATCTGCAGGAGGTCCTGGCGCATGCATCTGTGCAGCGGGAACGACCTCGGAGCACCAGGGGCCGAGAAAACCACCGTCTCATGGGGCCGGACACTCGGGATCAGGGAAAAATCCAATATATATCTGGTGATATCTCGGGTGCTCTTAGAGATAGCGCACTAAACCAAAGTGAATTATCTGCAGGGGGCCCTGGCGCATGAATCTGTGCAGCGGGATCGACCTCAGACCACCAGGGACCGAGGTAATCACCGGCACATGGGGCCGGACTGTCAGGGTCAGGGAAAAATCCAATATATATCTGGCGGTATCTCGGGTGCTATTAGATATAGCGCAATAAACCAAAGTGCATTGTCCGTAGGAGGCCCTTGCGCATGAATCTGTGCAGCGGGAACAACCTTGGACCACCAGGGGCCGACAAAACCACCGTCTCATGGGGCCGGACTGTCAGGGTCAGGAAAAAATCCAATATATATCTGGTGATATCTCGGGTGCTATTACATATAGCGCAATAAATCAAAGTGCATTGTCCGTAGGAGGCCCTTGCGCATGAATCTGTGCAGCGGGAACAACCTCGGACCACCAGGGGCCGACAAAACCACCGTCTCATGGGGCCGGACTGTCAGGGTCAGGAAAAAATCCAATATATATCTGGTGATATCTCGGGTGCTATTACAGATAACGCAATAAAACAAAGTGCATTGTCTGTAGGAGGCCCTGGCGCATGAATCTGTGCAGCGGGATCGACCTCGGACCGCCAGGGGCCGAGAAAACCACCGACTCATGGGGCCGGACAGTCAGGGTCAGGCAAAAATCAAATATATATCTGGTGATATCTCGGGTGCTATTAGAGATAGCGCAATAAACCAAAGTGAATTATCTGCTGGAGGCCCCAGCGCATGAATCTGTGCAGCGGGAACGACCTCGGCCCACCAGGGGCCGAGAAAACTACCGTCTCATGGGGCCGGACACTCGGGGTCAGGGAAAAATCCAATATATATCTGGTGATATCTCGGGTGCTATTAGAGATAGCGCAATAAACCAAAGTGCATTGTCTGCAGGAGGCCCTGGCGCATGAATCTGTGCAGCGGGAACGACCTCGGACCACGAGGGACCGAGAAAACCATCGACACATGGGGCCGGAATGTCAGGGTCAAGGAAAAATCCAATATATATCTGGTGATATCTCGGGTACTATTAGAGATAGCGAAATAAATCAAAGTGCATTGTCTGCAGGAGGCCCTAGCGCATGAATCTGTGCAGCGGGAACGACCTCGGACCCCCAGAGGTCGAGAAAACCACCGTCTCATGGGGCCGGACACTTAGGGTCTGCGGAAAATCCAATATATATATGGTGATATCTCGGGTGCTACTACAGATAGCGCAATAAATCAAAGTGCATTGTCTGTAGGTGGCACTGGCGAATGATTCTGGGCAGCAGGAACGACCTCGGACCACCAGGCGCCGAGAAAATTACAGATATTCGGAATCCGTCAACCAAGGTCATGTAAAAATCCAGCATATATCTGGTGATATCTCGGGTGCTATTACAGACAGCGCAATAAATCAAAGTGCACTGTCTGTAGGAGGCACTGGCGAATGAATCTCTGCAGCAGGAACTACCTCGGACCACCAGGGGCCGAGAAAATCACCGTCTCATGGGGCCGGACTGTCAGGGTCAGGGAAAAATCTAACATATATCTGGTGATATCCAGGTGCTATTACAGATAGCGCACTAAAGCAAAGTGAATTATCTGCAGGGGGCCCTGGCGCATGAATCTGTGCAGCGGGAACGACCTCGGACCACCAGGGGCAGAGAAAACCACCGACACATGGGGCCGGACTGTCAGGGTCGGGGAAAAATCCAATATATATCTGGTGATATCTCGGGTGCTATTAGAGATAGCGCAACAACCCAACGTGAATTATCTGCACGAGGCCCTGGCGCATGAATCTGTGCAGCGGGAACGGTCTCGGACCACCAGGGGCCGACAAAACCACCGTCTCATGGGGCCGGACACTTAGGGTCTGCGAAAAATCCAATATATATATGGTGATATCTCGGGTGCTACTGCAGATAGCGCAATAAATCAAATTGCATTGTCTGTAGGAGGCCCTGGCGCATGAATCTGTGCAGCGGGATCGACCTCGGACCACCAGGGGCCGAGAAAACCACCGACACATGGGGCCGGACAGTCAGGGTCAGGCAAAAATCAAATATATATCTGGTGATATCTCGGGTGCTATTAGAGATAGCGAAATAAATCAAAGTGCATTGTCTGCAGGAGGCCCTAGCGCATGAATCTGTGCAGCGGGAACGACCTCGGACCCCCAGAGGTCGAGAAAACCACCGTCTCATGGGGCCGGACACTTAGGGTCTGCGAAAAATCCAATATATATATGGTGATATCTCGGGTGCTACTGCAGATAGCGCAATAAATCAAAGTGCATTGTCTGTAGGAGGCCCTGACGCATGAATCTGTGCAGCGGGATCGACCTCGGACCACGAGGGACCGAGAGAACCATCGACACATGGGGCCAGACTGTCAGGGTCAAGGAAAAATCCAATATATATCTGGTGATATCTCGGGTGCTATTAGAGATAGGGCAATAAACCAAAGTGAATTATCTATAGGAGGCCCTGGCACATGAATCTGTGCCGCGGGAACGACCTCGGACCACCAGGGCCCGAGAAAACCAACGTCTCATGGGGCCGGACTGTCAGGGTCAGGGAAAAATCCAATATATATCTGGTGATATCTCGGGTGCTATTCGAGGTAGCGCAATAAATCATAGTGCATTGTCTGTAGGAGGTACTGGCGAATGAATCTGTGAAACAGGAACGAGCTCGGACCACCAGGAGCCGAGAAAATTACAGATATTCGGAATCCGTCACCCAAGGTCATGTAAAAATCCAGCATATATCTGGTGATATCTGGGGTGCTATTACAGATATCGCAATAACCCAAAGTGAATTATCTGCAGGAGGCCCTGGCGCATGAAACTGGACAGCGGGAACGACCTCGGACCACCAGGGGCCGAGAAAACCACCGACACATGGGGCCGGACTGTCAGGGCCAGGGAAAAATCCAATATATATCTGGTGATATCTCGGGTGCTTTTAGAGATGGCACAATAAATCAAAGTGAATTATCTGCAGGGGGCCCTGCCGCATGAATCTGTGCAGCGGGAACGACCTCGGACCACCAGGGGCCGAGAAAACTACCGTCTCATGGGGCCGGACACTCAGGGTCAGGGAAAAATCCAATATATATCTGGTGATATCTCGGGTGCTATTACAGATAGCGCAATAAACCAAAGTGCATTGTCTGCAGCAGGCCCTGGCGCATGAGTCTGTGCAGCGGGAACGACCTCGGAGCACCAGGGGCCGAGAAAACCACCGTCACATGGGGTCGGACACTCAGGGTCTGGGAAAAATCCAATATATATCTGGTGATATCTCGGGTGCTCTTAGAGATAGCGCAATAAATCAAAGTGCATTGTCTGCAGGAGGCCCTAGCGCATGAATCTGTGCAGCGGGAACGACCTCGGACCACCAGGGGCCGAAAAAACCACTGTCCCATGGGGCCGGACACTCAGGGTCAGGGGAAAAACCAATATATATATGGTGATATCTCGGGTGCTATTACAGATAGCGCAATAAATCAAAGTGCATTGTCTGTAGGAGGCACTGGCGAATGAATCTGTGCAGCGGGATAAACCTCAGACCACCAGGCGCCGAGAAAACCACCGAAACATGGGGCCGGACACTCTGGGGCTGGGAATAATCCAACATATATCTGGTGATATCTCGGGTGCTATTAGATATAGCGCAATAAACCAAAGTGAATTATCTATAGGAGGCCCTGGCGCATGAATCTGTGCAGCGGGAACGACCTCGGACCACCAGGGGCCGAGAAAACCACCGTCTCATGGGGCCGGACTGTCAGGGTCGGGGAAAAATCCAACATATATCTGGAGATATCTCGGGTGCTATTACAGATAGCGCAATAAATCAAAGTGCATTGTCTGTAGGAAGCCCTGACGCAAGTATCTGTGCAGCGGGATCGACCTCGGACCACCAGGGGCCGAGAAAATCACTGTCTCATGGGGCCGGACTGTCAGGGTCAGGGAAAAATCCAACATATATCTGGAGATATCTCGGGTGCTATTACAGATAGCGCAATAAATCAAAGTGCATTGTCTGTAGGAGGCCCTGGCGCTTGATTCTGTGCAGCGGGATCGACCTCGGACCACCAGGGGCCGAGAAAACCACCGACACATGGGGCCGGACTGTCAGGGTCGGGGAAAAATCCAATATATATCTGGTGATATCTCGGGTGCTATTACAGATAGGGCAATAAATCAGAGTGCGTTGTCTGTAGGAGGCCCTGGCGCATGAATCTGTGCAGCGGGAACGACCTCGGACCCCCAGGGGTCGAGAAAACCACCGACACATGGGGCCGGACACTCAGAGTCGGGGAAAAATTCAATATATATCTGGTTATATCTCGGGTGTTCTTACAGATAGCGCACTAAACCAAAGTGAATTATCTGCAGAGGGCCCTGGCGCATGAATCTGTGCAGCGGGATCGACATCGGACCACGAGGGACCGAGAAAACCATCGACACATGGGGCCGGACTGTCAGGGTCAAGGGAAAATCCAATATATATCTGGTGATATCTCGGGTGCTATTACAGATAGCGCAATAAATCAAAGTGCATTGTCCGTAGGAGGCCCTGGCGCATGAATCTGTGCAGCGGGATCGACCTCGGACCACCAGGGGCCGAGAAAACTACCGTCTCATGGGGCCGGACTGTCAGGGTCAGTGAAAAATCCAATATATATCTGGTGATATCTCGGGTGCTATTACAGATAGCGCAATAAACCAATGTGCATTGTCTGCAGGAGGCCCTGGCGCATGAATCTGGGCAGCGGGATCGACCTCGGACAACCAGGGGCCGAGAAAACCACCGACACATGGGGCCGGACTGTCAGGGTCGGGAAAAAATCCAGCATATATCTGGTGATATCTCGGGTGCTATTAGAGATAGCGCAATAAACCAAAGTGCATTATCTGCAGCAGGCCCTGCCGCATGAATCTGTGCAGCGGGAACGACCTCGGACCAGCAGGGGCCGAGATAACCACCGTCTCATGGGGTGGGACACTCAGGGTCAGGGAAAAATCCAATATATATCTGATGGTATCTCGGTTGCTATTACAGATAGCGCTATAAATCATAGTGCATTGTCTGTAGGAGGCACTGGCGAATGAATCTGTGCAGCAGGAACTACCTCGGACCACCAGGGGCCGAGAAAATTACAGGTATTCGGAATCCGTCACCCAACGTCATGTAAAAATCCATCATATATCTGGTGATATCTCGGGTGCTATTACAGATAGCGCAACAAACCAAAGTGATTTATCTGCAAGAGGCCCTGGCGCATGAATCTGTGCAGCGGGAACGACCTCGGACCACCAGGGGCCGAGAAAACCACCGACACATGGGGCCGGACTGTCAGGGTCAGGGAAAAATCCAATATATATCTTGTGATATCTCGGGTGCTATTACAGATAGCGCAATAAACCAAAGTGCATTGTCCGCAGCAGGCCCTGGTGCAAGAGTCTGTGCAGCGGGAACGACCTCGGAGCACCAGGGGCCGAGAAAACCACCGTCACATGGGGTCGGACACTCAGGTTCAGGGAAATATCCAATATGTATATGGTGATATCTCGGGTGCTCTTACAGGAAGCGCAATAAATCAAAGTACATTGTCTGTAGGAGGCCCTGGCGCATGAATCTGTGCAGCGGGAACGACCTCGGACCACCAGGGGCCGAGAAAATCACCGTCTCATGGCGCCGGACTGTCAGGTTCAGGGAAAAATCCAATATATATCTGGTGATATCTCGGGTGCTATTAGAGATAGCGCAATAAACCAAAGTGCATTGTCTGCAGGAGGCCCTGGCCCATGAATCTGTGCAGCGGGAACGACCTCGGACCACCAGGGGCCGAGAAAACCACCGTCTCATGGGGCCGGACACTCAGGGTCAGCGGAAAATCCAATATATATCTGGTGATATCTCGGGTGCTAATAGAGGTAGCGCAATAAATCAAAGTGAATTATCTGCAGGGGGCCCTGCTGCATGAATATGTGCAGCGGGAACGACCTCGGACCACCAGGGATCGAGAAAACCACCGTCTCATGGGCCAGGACACTCAGTGTCAGGGGAAAATCCAATATATATATGGTGCTATCTCGGGTGCTATTACAAATAGCGCAACAAATCAAAGTGCATTGTCTGTAGGAGGCCCTGGCGCATGAATCTGTGCAGCGGGATCGACCTCGGACCACCAGGGGCCGAGAAAACTACCGTCTCATGGGGCCGGACACTCAGGATCAGGGAAAAATTCAATATATATATCTGGTGATATTTCGGGTGCTCTTACAGATAGCGCACTAAACCAAAGTGAATTATCTGCAGGGGGCCCTGGCGCATGAACCTGCACAGCGGGAACGACCTCGGACCACCAGGGGCCGAGAAAACCACCGACACATGGGGCCGGACTGTCAGGGTCAGGGGAAAATCAAATATATATCTGATGATATCTTGGGTGCTATTAGAGATAGCGCAATAATCCAAAGTGCATTGTCTGTAGCAGGCCCTGGCGCATGAATCTGTGCAGCGGGAACGACCTCGGATCACCAGGGGCCGAGAAAACAGCCGTCTCATGGGGCCGGACACTCAGGGTCAGGGGAAAATCCAATATATATCTGGTGATATCTCGGGTGCTATTAGAGATAGCGCAATAAACCAAAGTGAATTATCTGCAGGAGGCACTGGCGCATGAATCTGTGCAGCGGGATCGACCTCGGACCACCAGGGGCCGAGGAAACTACCGTCTCATGGGGCCGGACACTCAGGTTCAGGGAAAAATCCAATATATATCTGGTGATATCTCGGGTGCTATTAGAGATAGCGCAGTAAACCAAAGTGAATTATCTATAGGAGGCCCTGGCGCATGAATGTGTGCAGCGGGAACGACCTCGGACCACCAGGGGCCGAGAAAACCACCGTCTCAAGGGGTCGGACACTCAGGGTCAGGGAAAAATCCAATATATATCTGGTGATATCTCGGGTACTGTTAGAGATAGCGCAATAAATCAAAGTGCATTGCCTGCAGGAGCCCCTGCCGCATGAATCTGTGCAGCGGGAACGACCTCCGACAACCAGGGGCCGGGAAAACCACCGTCTCATGGAGCCGGACACTCAGGGTCAGGGAAAAATCCAATATATATCTGGTGATATCTCGGGTATTATTAGAGATAGCGCAATAAACCAAAGTGTATTATCTGCAGGAGGCCCTGGCGCATGAATCTGTGCAGCGGGAACGACCACGGACCACAAGGGGCCGAGAAAACCACCGTCTCATGGGGTCGGACACTCAGGGTCCGGGAAAAATCCAATATATATCTGGTGATATCTCTGGTGCTCTTACAGATAGCGCAATAAACCAAAGTGAATTATCCGCAGGGGGCCCTGGCGCATGAATCTGTGCAGCGGGAACAACCTCGGACCACCAGGGGCCGAGAAAACCACCGTCTCATGGGGCCAGACTGTCAGGGTCAGGGAAAAATCCAATATATATCTGGTGATATCTGGGGTGCTATTAGAGATAGCGCACTAAACCAAAGTGAATTATCTGCAGGGGGCCGTGGCGCATGAATCTGCGCAGCGGGAACGACCGCGGACCACCAGGGGCCGAGGATACCACCGTCTCATGGGGCCGGACACTCGGGTCAGGGGAAAATCCAATATATATATGGTGATATCTCCGGTGCTATTACAGATAGCGCAATAAATCAAAGTGCATTGTCTGTAGGAGGCCCTGGCGCATGAATCTGTGCAGCGGGATCGACCTCGGACCACCAGGGGCCGAGAAAACCATCGACACATGGGGCCGGGCTGTCAGGGTCAGGGAAAAATCCAATATATATCTGGTGATATTTCGGGTGCTCTTACAGATAGCGCACTGAACCAAAGTGAATTATCTGCAGGGGGCCCTGGCGCATGAATCTGCGCAGCGGGAACGACCTCGGACCACCAGGGACCGAGAAAACCACCGACACATTGTGCCGGTCTGTCAGGTTCAGGGAAAAATCCAATATATATCTGGTGATATCTCGGGTGCTATTACAGATAGCGCAATAAACCAAAGTGAATTGTCTGCAGGCTGCCCTGGCGCATGAATCTGTGCAGCGGGATCGACCTCGGACCACCAGGTGCCGAGAAAACCAGCGTCTCATGGGGTCGGACACTCAGGGTCAGGGAAAACTCCAATATATATCTGGTGATATCTCGGGTGCTATTATAGATAGCGCAATAAATCAAAGTGTATTGTCTGTAGGAGGCCCTGTCGCATGAATCTGTGCAGCGGGATCGACCTCGGACCACCAGGGACCGAGAAAATCACCGTCTCATGGGGCCGGACTGTCAGGGTCTGGGAAAAATCCAATATATATCCGGTGATATCTCGGGTGCTATTAGAGATAGCGCAATAAACCAAAGCGAATTATCTATGGGAGGCCCTGGCGCATGAATCTGTGCAGCGGGAACAACCTCGGACCACCAGGGGCCGAGAAAACCACCGTCTCATGGGGCCGGACACTCAGGATCAGGGAAAAATTCAATATATATATCTGGTGATATTTCGGGTGCTCTTACAGATAGCGCACTAAACCAAAGTGAATTATCTGCAGGGGGCCCTGGCGCATGAACCTGCACAGCGGGAACGACCTCGGACCACCAGGGGCCGAGAAAACCACCGACACATGGGGCCGGACTGTCAGGGTCAGGGGAAAATCAAATATATATCTGATGATATCTTGGGTGCTATTAGAGATAGCGCAATAATCCAAAGTGCATTGTCTGTAGCAGGCCCTGGCGCATGAATCTGTGCAGCGGGAACGACCTCGGATCACCAGGGGCCGAGAAAACAGCCGTCTCATGGGGCCGGACACTCAGGGTCAGGGGAAAATCCAATATATATCTGGTGATATCTCGGGTGCTATTAGAGATAGCGCAATAAACCAAAGTGAATTATCTGCAGGAGGCACTGGCGCATGAATCTGTGCAGCGGGATCGACCTCGGACCACCAGGGGCCGAGGAAACTACCGTCTCATGGGGTCGGACACTCAGGCTCAGAGAAAAATCATATATATATCTGGTGATATCTCGGGTGCTATTAGGGATAGCGCAATAAACTAAAGTGCATTATCTGCAGCAGGCCCTGGCACATGAATCTGTGCAGCGGGAACGACCGCGGACCACCAGGGGCCGAAAAACCACCGTCTCATGGGGCCGGACACTCAGGTTCAGGGAAAAATCCAATATATATCTGGTGATATCTCGGGTGCTATTAGAGATAGCGCAGTAAACCAAAGTGAATTATCTATAGGAGGCCCTGGCGCATGAATGTGTGCAGCGGGAACGACCTCGGACCACCAGGGGCCGAGAAAACCACCGTCTCAAGGGGTCGGACACTCAGGGTCAGGGAAAAATCCAATATATATCTGGTGATATCTCGGGTACTGTTAGAGATAGCGCAATAAATCAAAGTGCATTGCCTGCAGGAGCCCCTGCCGCATGAATCTGTGCAGCGGGAACGACCTCCGACAACCAGGGGCCGGGAAAACCACCGTCTCATGGAGCCGGACACTCAGGGTCAGGGAAAAATCCAATATATATCTGGTGATATCTCGGGTATTATTAGAGATAGCGCAATAAACCAAAGTGTATTATCTGCAGGAGGCCCTGGCGCATGAATCTGTGCAGCGGGAACGACCACGGACCACAAGGGGCCGAGAAAACCACCGTCTCATGGGGTCGGACACTCAGGGTCCGGGAAAAATCCAATATATATCTGGTGATATCTCTGGTGCTCTTACAGATAGCGCAATAAACCAAAGTGAATTATCCGCAGGGGGCCCTGGCGCATGAATCTGTGCAGCGGGAACGACCTCGGACCACCAGGGGCCGAGAAAACCACCGTCTCATGGGGCCAGACTGTCAGGGTCAGGGAAAAATCCAATATATATCTGGTGATATCTGGGGTGCTATTAGAGATAGCGCACTAAACCAAAGTGAATTATCTGCAGGGGGCCGTGGCGCATGAATCTGCGCAGCGGGAACGACCGCGGACCACCAGGGGCCGAGGATACCACCGTCTCATGGGGCCGGACACTCGGGTCAGGGGAAAATCCAATATATATATGGTGATATCTCCGGTGCTATTACAGATAGCGCAATAAATCAAAGTGCATTGTCTGTAGGAGGCCCTGGCGCATGAATCTGTGCAGCGGGATCGACCTCGGACCACCAGGGGCCGAGAAAACCATCGACACATGGGGCCGGGCTGTCAGGGTCAGGGAAAAATCCAATATATATCTGGTGATATTTCGGGTGCTCTTACAGATAGCGCACTGAACCAAAGTGAATTATCTGCAGGGGGCCCTGGCGCATGAATCTGCGCAGCGGGAACGACCTCGGACCACCAGGGACCGAGAAAACCACCGACACATTGTGCCGGTCTGTCAGGTTCAGGGAAAAATCCAATATATATCTGGTGATATCTCGGGTGCTATTACAGATAGCGCAATAAACCAAAGTGAATTGTCTGCAGGCTGCCCTGGCGCATGAATCTGTGCAGCGGGATCGACCTCGGACCACCAGGTGCCGAGAAAACCAGCGTCTCATGGGGTCGGACACTCAGGGTCAGGGAAAACTCCAATATATATCTGGTGATATCTCGGGTGCTATTATAGATAGCGCAATAAATCAAAGTGTATTGTCTGTAGGAGGCCCTGTCGCATGAATCTGTGCAGCGGGATCGACCTCGGACCACCAGGGACCGAGAAAATCACCGTCTCATGGGGCCGGACTGTCAGGGTCTGGGAAAAATCCAATATATATCCGGTGATATCTCGGGTGCTATTAGAGATAGCGCACTAAACCAAAGTGAATTATCTGCAGGGGGCCGTGGCGCATGAATCTGCGCAGCGGGAACGACCGCGGACCACCAGGGGTCGAGAATACCACCGTCTCATGGGGCCGGACACTCGGGTCAGGGGAAAATCCAATATATATATGGTGATATCTCCGGTGCTATTACAGATAGGGCAATAAATCAAAGTGCATTGTCTGTAGGAGACCCTGGCGCATGAATCTGTGCAGCAGGATCGACCTCGGACCACCAGGGGTCGAGAATATCACCGTCTCATGGGGCCGGACACTCGGGTCAGGGGAAAATCCAATATATATCTGGTGATATCTCGGGTGCTATTACAGATAGCGCAATAAATCAAAGTGCATTGTCTGTAGGAGGCCCTGACGCATGAATCTGTGCAGCGGGAACGACCTTGGACCACCAGGGGCCAGGAAAACCACCGTCTCATGGGGCCGGACACCCAGGGTCAGGGGAAAATCCAATATATATATGGTGATATCTCCGCTGCTATTACAGATAGCGCAATAAATCAAAGTGCATTGTCTGTAGGAGGCCCTGGCGCATGAATCTGTGCAGCTGGATCGACCTCGGAACACGAGGGACCGAGAAAACCATCGACACATGGGGCCGGACTGTCAGGGTCAGGGAAAAATCCAATATATATCTGGTGATATTTCGGGTGCTCTTACAGATAGCGCACTGAACCAAAGTGAATTATCTGCAGGGGGCCCTGGCGCATGATTCTGCGCAACGGGAACGACCTCGGACCACCAGGGACCGAGAAAACCACCGACACATTGGGCCGGTCTGTCAGGTTCAGGGAAAAATCCAATATATATCTGGCGATATCTCGGGTGCTATTACAGATAGCGCAATAAACCAAAGTGAATTGTCTGCAGGAGGCCCTGGCGCATGAATCTGTGCAGCGGGATCGACCTCGGACCACCAGGGGCCGAGAAAACCACCGTCTAATGGGGTCGGACACTCAGGGTGAGGGGAAAATCCAATATATATATGGTGATATCTCGGGTGCTAGTACAGATAGCGCACTAAACCAAAGTGAATTATCTGCAGGGGGCCCTGGTGCATGAACCTGCGCAGCGGGAACGACCTCGGACCACCAGGGGCCGAGAAAACCACCGACACGTGGGGCCGGACTGTCAGGATCTGGGAAAAATCCAATGTATATCCGGTGATATCTCGGGTGCTATTAGAGATAGCGCAATGAACCAAAGTGAATTAGCTATGGGAGGCCCTGGCGCGTGAAACTGTGCAGCGGGAACGACCTCGGACCACCAGGGGCCGAGAAAACCACCGTCTCATGGGGTCGGACACACAGGGTCGGGGAAAAATCCAATATATATCAGCTGACATCTCGGGTGCTATAAGAGATAGCGAAATAAATCAAAGTGCATTGTCTGCAGGAGGCCCTGGCGCATGAATCTGTGCAGCGGGAACGACCTCGGACCACCAGGGGCCGAGAAAACCACCGTCCCGTGTGGTCGGACACTCAGGGTCAGGGAAAAATCCAATATAAATCTGGTGATATCTCGGGTGCTATTAGAGATAGCGCAATAAATCAAAGTGAATTATCTGCAGGGGGCCCTGGCGCATGAATCTGTGCAGCGGGATCGACCTCGGACCACCAGGGGCCGAGAAAACCACCGACACATGGGGCCGGACTGTCAGGGTCAGGGAAAAATCCAATATATATCTGGTTATATCTCGGGTGCTATTAGAGATCGCGCAATAAACCAAAGTGAATTATCTATAGGAGGCCCTGGCGCCTGACTCTTGCAGCGGGATCGACCTCGGACCACCAGGGGCCGAGAAAACCACCGTCTCATGGGGTCGGACACACAGGGTCGGGGAAAAATCCAATATATATCTGGTGATATCTCGGTGCTATTACAGAAAACGCAATAAATCAAAGTGCATTGTCTGTTGGAGGACCTGGCGCATGAATCTGTGCAGCGGGATCGACCTCGGACCACCAGGGGCCGAGAAAATCACCGACACATGGGGCCGGACACTCAGGGTCGGGGAAAAATTCAATATATATATCTGGTGATAGTTCGGGTGCTCTTACATATAGCGCACTAAACCAAAGTGAATTATCTGCAGGGGGCCCTGGCGCATGAATCTGCGCAGCGGGAACGACCTCGGACCACCAGGGGCCGAGAAAACCACCGACACATGGGGCCGGACTGTCAGGGTCAGGGAAAAATCCAATATATATCTGGTGATATCTCGGGTGCTATTAGAGATAGCACAATAAACCAAAGTGAATTATCTATAGGAGGCCCTGGCGCATGAATCTGTGCAGCGGGATCGACCTCGGACCACCAGGGGCCGAGAAAACCACCGTCTCATGGGGTCGGACACAGAGGGTCAGGGAAAAATCCAATATATGACTGGTTATATCTCGGGTGCTATTAGAGATAGCGCAATAACCCAAAGTGCATTGTCTGCAGGAGGCCCTGGCGCATGAATCTGTGCAGCGGGAAGGACCTCGGTCCACCAGGTGCCGAGAAAACCAGCGTCTCATCGGATCGGACACTCAGGGTCAGGGAAAACTCCAATATATATCTGGTGATATCTCGGGTGCTATTATAGATAGCGCAATAAATCAAATTGTATTGTCTGTAGGAGGCCCTGGCGCATGAATCTCTGCAGCGGGATCGACCTCGGACCACCAGGGACCGAGAAAATCACCGTCTCATGGAGCCGGACTGTCAGCGTCAGGGAAAAATCCAATATATATCTGGTGATATCTTGGGTGCTATTAGAGATAGCGCAATAAATCAAAGTGAATTATCTGCAGGAGGCCCTGGCGCATGAATCTGTGCAGCGTGATCTACCTCGGACCACCAGGGGCCGAGAAAATTACAGCTTTTCTGTATCCGTCGCCCAAGGTCATGTAAAAATCCGGCATATATCTGGTGATATCTCGGGTGCTATTACAGATAGCGCGATAAATCAAAGTGCATTGTCTGCAGGAAGCCATGGCGCATGAATCTGTGCAGCGGGAACGGCCTCGGACCACCAGGGGCCGAGAAAACCACCGTCTCATGGGGCCGGACACCCAAGGTCATGTAAAAATCCAGGATGTATCTGGTGATATCTCGGGTGTTATTAGAGATAGCGCAGTAAACCAAAGTGCATTGACTGCAGGAGGCCCTGGCGCATGAATCTGTGCAGCAGGAACGACCTCGGATCACCAGGGGCCGCGAAAATTACAGCTTTTCGGTATCCGTCGCCCAAGGTCATGTAAAAATCCGGCATATATCTGGTGATATCTCGGGTGGTATTAAAGATAGCGCAATACACCAAAGTGAATTATCTGCAGGGGGCCCTGGCGCACGAATCTGTGCAGTGGGATCGACCTCGAACCACCAGGGGCCGGGAAAACCACCGACACATGGGGCCGGACACTCAGGGTCAGGGAAAAATCCAGCATATATCTGGTGGTATCTCGGGTGCTATTACAGATAGCGCAATAAACCAAAGTACATTGTCTGCAGGAGGCCCTGGCGCATGAATCTGTGCAGCGGGATCGACCTCGGACCACCAGGGGTCGAGAAAACCACCGACGCATGGGGCCGGACACCCAAGGTCATGTAAAAATCCAGAATGTATCTGATGATATCTCGGGTGCTATTACAGAGAGCGCAATAAATCAAAGTGCATTGTCTGTAGGAGGCCCTGGCGCATGAATCTGTGCAGCGGGATCGACCTCGTACCACCAGGGGCCGAGAATATCACCGTCTCATGGGGTCGGACACTCAGGGTCAGTGTAAAATCCAATATAAATCTGGTACTATTTCGGGTGCTATTACAGATAGCGCAATAAATCAAAGTGCATTGTCTGTAGGAGGCCATGGCGCATGAATCTGTGCAGCGGGAACGACCTCGGACCGCCAGGGGTCGAGAGTACCACCGACGCATGGGGCCGGACACCCATGGTCATGTAAAAATCCGGCATATATCTGGTGATATCTCGGGTGGTATTAAAGATAGCGCAATAAACCAAAGTGAATTATCTGCAGGAGGCCCTGGCGCATGAATCTGGGCCGCTGGAACGACGTTGGACCAGCAGGGGCGAGAAAACCACCGACGCATGGGGCCGGACACCCAAGGTCATGTAAAAATCCAGAATGTATCTGATGATATCTCGGGTGCTATTACAGATAGCGCAATAAATCAAAGTGCATTGTCTGTAGGAGGCCCTGGCGCATGAATCTGTGCAGCGGGATCGACCTCGGACCACCAGGGGCCGAGAAAATCACCGTCTCATGGGGCCGGTCTGTCAGGGTCAGGGAAAAATCAAATATATATCTGGTGAAATCTCGGGTGCTATTAGAGATAGCGCTATAAATCAAAGTATCAATATAGTTTTATTAGTTTTACATAGTTTTACATAGTTGTACATAGTTTTATATCGTTTTATATAGTTTTTAATAGTTTTGAATAGCTTTATATAGTTTTATATAGTTTTATATAGTTTTATATAGTTTTATATAGTGTTATATGGTGTTATATAGTTGTATAGAGTTTTATATAGTTTTATATAGTTCTATAGTGTTTTATATGGGTTTATATAGTTTTGTTAGTTTTATATAGTTTTATATAGCTTTATTAGTTTTATATACTTTCATATAGTTTTATATAGTTTTATATAGTTTTGTTACTTTTATGTAGTTTTTTATAGTTTTATACAGTTTTGTTTGTTTTATATAGTTTTATATAGTTTTATATTGTTTAATATAGTTCTATAGAGTTTTAAATAGATTTGTTAGTTTTATATAGTTTTATATAGTTTTATATAGTTATATATAGTTTTATATAGTTTTATTAGTGTTATTAGTTTTATATAGTTTTATATAGTTTTATATAGTTTTGATGGTTTTGTATAGTTTTATATCGTTTTATATAGTTATATATATTTTTATATAGTTTTATATAGTTTTATACAGTTTTATATAGTTTTATATAGTATTGCATAGTTTTATAGAGTTTTATATAGTTTTATATAGTTTTGTTAGTTTTAAATAGTTTTATATAGTTTTATATTGTTTTATTAGTTTTATATAGTTTTATATAGGTTTATATAGTTTTGTTAGTTTTATATAGTTTTATATAGTTTTATATAGTTTTATATAATTTTAGTAGTTTTATATAGCTTTATATAGATTTATATAGTTTCATATAGTTTTATATAGTTTTATATAGTTTAATATAGTTTTATATAGTTTTGTTAGTTTTATATAGTTTTATATAGTTTTGTTAGTTTTATATAGTTTTATAAAGTTTTGTTAGTTTTATATTGTTTTATATAGTTTTATACAGTACTATATAGTTTTATATAATTTTATTAGTTTTATAAAGTTTTATATAGTTCTATAGAGTCTTATATAGTTTTATATAGTATTATATAGTTTTATATAGTTTTATTAGTGTTATATAGTTCTATATAGTTTACTATACTTTTATATTGTTTTATATAGTTTTATATTGTTTCATATAACTTCATATAGTTTTATATAGCATTATATAGATTTATATAGTTTTATATAGCTTTATATAGTTTTATATAGTTTTATATAGTTTTATATAGTTTTATATAGTTTTATACAGTTTTATATAATTTTATATAGTTTGATATAGTTTTATATAGTTTTATATAGTTTTATATAGGACTATATAGTTTTATATAGTTTTATATAGTTTTATATTGTTTTATATAGTTTTATATTGTTTTCTAATGCTTTATATAGTTTTACACAGTTTCATATAGTTTTATAGAGTTTTATAAAGTTTTATATAGTTTTATATAATTTTGTTAGTTTTATATATTTTTATATAGTATTATATAGTTTTATATAGTTTTATATAGTGTTATATAGTGTTATATAGTTTTATAGAGTTTTATATAGTTTTATATAGTTTTATATAGTTTTATATAGTTTTATAAAGTTTTGTTAGTTTTATATTGTTTTATATAGTTTTATACAGTACTATATAGTTTTATATAATTTTATTAGTTTTATAAAGTTTTATATAGTTCTATAGAGTCTTATATAGTTTTATATAGTATTATATAGTTTTATATAGTTTTATTAGTGTTATATAGTTCTATATAGTTTACTATAGTTTTATATTGTTTTATATAGTTTTATATTGTTTCATATAACTTCATATAGTTTTATATAGCATTATATAGATTTATATAGTTTTATATAGCTTTATATAGTTTTATATAGTTTTATATAGTTTTATATAGTTTTATACAGTTTTATATAATTTTATATAGTTTGATATAGTTTTATATAGTTTTATATAGTTTTATATAGGACTATATAGTTTTATATAGTTTTATATAGTTTTATATTGTTTTATATAGTTTTATATTGTTTTCTAATGCTTTATATAGTTTTACACAGTTTCATATAGTTTTATAGAGTTTTATAAAGTTTTATATAGTTTTATATAATTTTGTTAGTTTTATATATTTTTATATAGTATTATATAGTTTTATATAGTTTTATATAGTGTTATATAGTGTTATATAGTTTTATAGAGTTTTATATAGTTTTATATAGTTTTATATAGTTTTATATAGTTTTGTTACATTTATATAGTTTTTTATAGTTTTATATAGTTTTGTTAGTTTTATATAGTTTTATGTAATTTCATATAGTTTTATTAGTTTTATATAGTTTCATATAGTTTTATATAGTTTTATATAGTTTTATATAGTTTTATTAGTTTTATATAGTTTTGTATACTGTTATATAGTTTTATACAGTTTTATTAGTTTTATATCGTTTTATATAGTTTTATATAGTTTTATATAATTTTGTTACTTTTACATAGTTTTATATAGTTTTATATAGTTTTAAATAGTTTTATATACTTTTATAGAGTTTTATATAGTTTTATATAGTTTTATATAGTTTTGTTAGTTTTAAACAGTTTTATATAGTTTTATATAGTTTTATTAGTTTTATTAGTTTTATATAGCTCTATATAGATTTATATTGTTTTAATAGTATTATTTGGTTTTATATAGTTTTATTAGTTTTATTTGGTTTTATATAGTTTTATATAGTTTTGTTGCTTTTATATAGTTTTATATAGTTTTGTTG
This sequence comes from Nomia melanderi, assembly GCF_051020985.1. Lineage (NCBI taxonomy): Eukaryota > Metazoa > Arthropoda > Insecta > Hymenoptera > Halictidae > Nomia > Nomia melanderi. The sequence goes on along the minus strand of NW_027475253.1, from coordinate 6,900 downwards.
CTTTTATATAGTTTTATATAGTTTTGTTGGTTTTATATAGTTTCATATAGTTTTATATAGTTTTATATAGTTTTATAGAGTTTTATGTAGTATTATATAGTTGTGTTAGTTTTATATAGATTGATATAATTTTATATAGTATTATATAGTTTTATATAGTTATACATAATTTTATATAGTATTATATAATTTTATATAGTATTTATAGTTTTACATAATTTTATTAGTTATTTATAGTTTTTTATAGTTTTTCATTCTTTTATATAGTTTTCTATAGCTTTATATAATTTTATATAGTTTTATATGGTGTTATATAGTTTTATACAGTACTATATAGTTTTATATAATTTTACTAGTTTTATAAAGTTTTATATAGTTCTATAGAGTCTTATATAGTTTTATATAGTATTATATAGTTTTATATAGTTTTATTAGTGTTATATAGTTCTATATAGTTTACTATAGTTTTATATTGTTTTATATAGTTTTATATTGTTTCATATAACTTCATATAGTTTTATATAGCATTATATAGATTTATATAGTTTTATATAGCTTTATATAGTTTTATATAGTTTTATATAGTTTTATATAGTTTTATACAGTTTTATATAATTTTATATAGTTTGATATAGTTTTATATAGTTTTATATAGTTTTATATAGGACTATATAGTTTTATATAGTTTTATATAGTTTTATATTGTTTTATATAGTTTTATATTGTTTTCTAATGCTTTATATAGTTTTACACAGTTTCATATAGTTTTATAGAGTTTTATAAAGTTTTATATAGTTTTATATAATTTTGTTAGTTTTATATATTTTTATATAGTATTATATAGTTTTATATAGTTTTATATAGTGTTATATAGTGTTATATAGTTTTATAGAGTTTTATATAGTTTTATATAGTTTTATATAGTTTTATATAGTTTTGTTACATTTATATAGTTTTTTATAGTTTTATATAGTTTTGTTAGTTTTATATAGTTTTATGTAATTTCATATAGTTTTATTAGTTTTATATAGTTTCATATAGTTTTATATAGTTTTATATAGTTTTATATAGTTTTATTAGTTTTATATAGTTTTGTATACTGTTATATAGTTTTATACAGTTTTATTAGTTTTATATCGTTTTATATAGTTTTATATAGTTTTATATAATTTTGTTACTTTTACATAGTTTTATATAGTTTTATATAGTTTTAAATAGTTTTATATACTTTTATAGAGTTTTATATAGTTTTATATAGTTTTATATAGTTTTGTTAGTTTTAAACAGTTTTATATAGTTTTATATAGTTTTATTAGTTTTATTAGTTTTATATAGCTCTATATAGATTTATATTGTTTTAATAGTATTATTTGGTTTTATATAGTTTTATTAGTTTTATTTGGTTTTATATAGTTTTATATAGTTTTGTTGCTTTTATATAGTTTTATATAGTTTTGTTGCTTTTATATAGTTTTATATAGTTTTGTTGGTTTTATATAGTTTCATATAGTTTTATGTAGTTTTATATAGTTTTATAGAGTTTTATGTAGTATTATATAGTTGTGTTAGTTTTATATAGATTGATATAATTTTATATAGTATTATATAGTTTTATATAGTTATACATAATTTTATATAGTATTATATAATTTTATATAGTATTTATAGTTTTACATAATTTTATTAGTTATTTATAGTTTTATATAGTTTTTCATTCTTTTATATAGTTTTCTATAGCTTTATATAATTTTATATAGTTTTATATAGTTTTATATAGTTTTACATAGTGTTATATAGTTTTAGAGAGTTTTATATAGTTTTATATAGTTTTGTTAGTTTAATATAGTTTTATATAGTTTTGTTAGTTTTGTATAGTTTTATACAGTTTTAAATATTTTTATAGAATTTTATATAGTTTTGTTAGTTTTATATAGTTTTATATAGTTTTATATAGTTTTATATAGCATTATATAGATTTATATAGTTTTATATAGCTTTATATTGTTTCATATAACTTCATATAGTTTTATATAGCATTATATAGATTTATATAGTTTTATATAGCTTTATATAGTTTTATATAGTTTTATATAGTTTTATATAGTTTTATACAGTTTTATATAATTTTATATAGTTTGATATAGTTTTATATAGTTTTATATAGTTTTATATAGGACTATATAGTTTTATATAGTTTTATATAGTTTTATATTGTTTTATATAGTTTTATATTGTTTTATAATGCTTTATATAGTTTTACACAGTTTCATATAGTTTTATAGAGTTTTATAAAGTTTTATATAGTTTTATATAATTTTGTTAGTTTTATATATTTTTATATAGTATTATATAGTTTTATATAGTTTTATATAGTGTTATATAGTGTTATATAGTTTTATAGAGTTTTATATAGTTTTATATAGTTTTATATAGTTTTAAATAGTTTTGTTACATTTATATAGTTTTTTATAGTTTTATATAGTTTTGTTAGTTTTATATAGTTTTATGTAATTTCATATAGTTTTATTAGTTTTATATAGTTTCATATAGTTTTATATAGTTTTATATAGTTTTATTAGTTTTATATAGTTTTATTAGTTTTATTTGGTTTTATATAGTTTTATTAGTTTTATATAGTTTTTATATAGTTTTACATAGTTTTATTAGTTTTATATAGCTTTATACAGTTTTATATAGTTTTATATATATTTTTGGATAGTTTTATATAGTTTTATATAGTTTTATATAGGTTTATATAGTTTTGTTGGTTTTATATAGTTTTATATGGTTTTATATAGTTTTATAGAGTTTTATATAGTTTAATACAGTTTTGTTAGTTTTATATAGTTTTATTAGTTTTATATAGTTTTATATAGTTTTATAGAGTTTTATATAGTTTTAAATAGTTTTGCTAGTTTTATATAGTTATATACAGTTTTATATAGTACTACATAGTTTTATATAGTTTTATTTGTTTTATATGGAATTATATAGTTTTATGTAGTTTTATATAGTTTTGTATAGTTTCATATAGTTTTATATAGTTTTGTATAGTTTCATATAGTTTTATTAGGATCACATAGTTTTATATAGATTTATATAGTTTTGTATAGTTTTGTATAGTTTTATATAGTTTTACAAAGCTTTATATAGATTTATTATTTTTGTATAGTTTAATATAGTTTTATGTAGTCCTTTATTGTTTTATTAGTTTTCCTTAGGTTTATGTAGATTTATATAGTTTTATATGGTTTTATATAGTTTTATATAGTTTAATATTGTTTTACATAGTTTTATATAGTTTTATTATTTTTATACAGTTTTATATAATTTTATATAATTTTGATATTTTTATATAGTTTTCTATAGTTTTATGTAGTTTTATATAGTTTTATATAGTTTTACATAGTTTTACATAGTTTTACATAGATTTATGTAGTTTTATATAGTTTTATATAGTTTTACATAGTTTTGTATAGATTTATATTTTTTTATATAGTTTTACATTGTTTTATATATTTTTATATAGTTTTATATAGTTTTACATAATTTTATATAGTTTTATATAGTTTTACATAGCTTTATATACTTTTATTTGTTTCATATAGTTTTACATAGTTTTATATAAGTTAACATAGTTTTATGTAGATTTATATAGTTTGACATAGTTTTATATAGTTTTATATAGTTTTGTATAGATTCATATAGTTTTATTAGTTTTACATACTTTTATATAGTTTTACATATTTTTATATAGATTTATATAGTTTTATATAGTTTTACATAGTTTTATATAGTTTTAGTAGTTTTAGTAGTTTTATATAGATTTGTATAGTTTCATATGGTTTTATATAGTTTTATACAGTTTTATATAGTTTTATACAGTTTTATAATGTTCTATATAGTTTTATATTTTTTTATATAGTTTTATATAGTTTTATATAGTTTTATATAGTTTTATACGGTTTTATACAGTTTTATACAGTTTTATATAGTTTTATATATTTTTATATAGTTTTATATAGTTTTGGACAGTTTTATTAGTTGTTTATTGTTTTATATAGGGTTGTATAGTTTTTTACAGTTTTATATAGTTTTATATAGTTTTATTAGCATTATATAGTTTTATATGGTTTTATATAGTTTTATACTGTTTTATATAGTTTTATATAGTTTTGTTAGTTTTATATAGTTTTACATAGCTTTATATAGGTTTATATAGCTTTATATAGTTTTATATAGCTTCATATAATTTTATATAGTTTTACTATGTTTATATAGTTTTATATAGTCTTATATAGTTCCGTATAGTTTTATATAGTTTTATTAGTATTACATAGTTTTATATAGATTTGTATAGTTTAATATACTTTCACATAGTTTTATATAGTTTAATATTGTTTTACATAGTTTTATATAGTTTTATTATTTTTATACAGTTTTATATAATTTTATATAATTTTAATATTTTTATATAGTTTTCTATAGTTTTATATAGTTTTATATAGTTTTACATAGTTTTACATAGATTTATATAGTTTTATATAGTTTTATATAGTTTTATATAGTTTTATATAGTTTTGTTACCTTTATATAGTTTTGTTAGCTATATATAGTCTTATATAGTATTATATAGTTTTTTCTAGTTTTACATAATTTTATTAGTTATTTATAGTTATATATAGTTTTACATTCTTTTATATAGTTTTCTATCGCTTTTTATATTTTTATATAGTTTTATATGGTATTATATAGTTTTATATAGTATTATATAGTTTTATATAGTTTTATATAGTTTTGTTAGTTTTGTATAGTTTTATATAGTTTTATATAGTTTTGTTGGTTTTATGTAGTTTTATACAGTTTTATAGAGTTTTATATAATTTTATATAGTTCTATAGAGTTTTATATAGTTTTATATAGTTTTATATAGTTTTATATAGTTTTATATAGTTTTATATAGTTTTGTTAGTTTTATAAAGTTTTATATAGTTTTATATAGTTTTATATAGTTTTATATAGTTTTGTTACGTTTATATAGTTTTATATAGTTATATATAGTTTTATAGAGTTTTATATAGTTTTATATGGTTTTATACAGTGTTATATAGTTTTATAGAGTTTCATATAGTTTTGTATAGTTTTATATAGTTTTATATAGTTTTATATAGTTTTGTTGGTTTTATATAATTTTATATAGTTTTATAGAGTTTTATATAGTTTTAAATAGTTTTATAGAGTTTTATATAGTTTTGATAGTTTTATATAGTTTTACATGGTTTTATATAGTTTTATAAGGTTTTATATAGTTTTGTTAGTTTTATATAGTATTATATAATTTTATTTGTTTTATATGGTTTTATATAGTTTTATATAGTTTTATATAGTTTTGTTAGGTTTATATAGTTTTATATAGTTTTATATAGTTTTGTTAGTTTTATATAGTTTTATATAGTTTTATAGAGTATTATATAGTTTTATATAGTTTTTTATAGTTTTATATAGTTTTATAAGGTTTTATATAGTTTTATATAGTTTTGTTAGTTTTACATAGTTTTATATAGTGTTATATACTTTTATAGAGTTTCCTATAGTTTTGTATAGTTTTATATAGTTTTATATGGTTTTATATAGTTTTATATAGTTTTGTTAGTTTTATAAAGTTTTATATAGTTTTATATAGTTTTATTTGTTTTATATAGTTTTATATAGTTTTATATAGTTTTATATAATTTTATATAATTTTATATAGTTTTATACAGTTTTATACAGTTTTATATAGTTTTATATTGTTCTATAGAGTTTTATATAGGTTTATGTAGTTTTGTTAGTTTTATATAGTTTTATATAGTTGTATATAGTTTTATATAGCTTTATATACTTTTATTAGTTTTATATAGTTTTATATAGTTTTACATAGTTTTATTAGTTTTATATAGCTTTATACAGTTTTATATAGTTTTATATATATTTTTGGATAGTTTTATATAGTTTTATATAGTTTTATATAGGTTTATATAGTTTTGTTGGTTTTATATAGTTTTATATGGTTTTATATAGTTTTATAGAGTTTTATATAGTTTAATACAGTTTTGTTAGTTTTATATAGTTTTATTAGTTTTATATAGTTTTATATAGTTTTATAGAGTTTTATATAGTTTTAAATAGTTTTGCTAGTTTTATATAGTTATATACAGTTTTATATAGTACTACATAGTTTTATATAGTTTTATTTGTTTTATATGGAATTATATAGTTTTATGTAGTGTTATATAGTTTTATAGAGTTTTATATAGTTTTATATAGTTTTATATAGTTTTATTAGTTTTACCCAGTTTTATATAGTTTCATATAGTTTTATATTGTTTTATATAGTTTTATATAGTTTTATATAGTTTTATATAGTGTTATTTAGTTTTATAGAGTTTTATATAGTTTTATATAGTTTTATATAGTTTTGTTACTTTTATATAGTTTTGTTAGTTATATATAGTCTTATATAGTATTATATAGTTTTTTCTAGTTTTACATAATTTTATTAGTTATTTATAGTAATATATAGTTTTACATTCATTTATATAGTTTTCTATCGCTTTTTATATTTTTATATAGTTTTATATGGTATTATATAGTTTTATATAGTGTTATATACTTTTATAGAGTTTCCTATAATTTTGTATAGTTTTATATAGTTTTATATGGTTTTATATAGTTTTATATAGTTTTGTTAGTTTTATAAAGTTTTATATAGTTTTATATAGTTTTATTAGTTTTATATAGTTTTATATAGTTTTATTTAGTCATATATAATTTTATATAGTTTTATACAGTTTTATACAGTTTTATATAGTTTTATATAGTTTTATATAGTTTTGTTAGGTTTATATAGTTTTATATAGT